>NC_061845.1:4709849-4714849 GCF_019202785.1 Penaeus chinensis
AGGAAGGGGACGGGCGGGGTAGTTACCAATTTACAAACTGTGATTATTATTTGCATTATCATCTTTAAAATAGTATTTATCATGATCATTATTTTTTCCATGTTACTAGCATTAGCATTGTTATTATCATTTTATCAGCATTGGCGGCACTATTGCATCATCAAACAACCTCATCATCAGTACCGTCACCGTTACCATTATTATTATTATTATTATTATCATCACAACAACAACAACAACAATAATAATAATAATAATGATAATAATAATAATAACAATAATAATAATAATGATAATTTATATTATTATTACTATTCCTACCATGACTCCTCATCAACATCATCAACATCACCACAAGTCATCACTCCCACTGTTCCTTCCTCCTCACCATCACCATTATCAACACCACGAACATCCCCAATCCTCACCATACTTCCACGTACAGAATCCCTACATACCAAGAGGCTGTGACCCCCTTAGGAGAGCCGGATGCCAGCTTCAACGCCTCCTGGTACCTGGTTTCACACTCTCTCTACTCCGATAAGGGCCTGCTTTACGCCAGCTACGGTTTGTGTCCGGATGGAAATTGCTTCCAGGTAGGTTGTGCGTTCTCTTTTTGTAATTATGTTAGTTTTTTTATTATCTTTTTGGATGTTTGCGAAGAGAAAGGGAAGAAAAAAATGGGGGGAAGAAAATTGGTGATTTTTATGGCAATTTGCAAAGAGGAAGGGGGGAAATAGATAAAGAAAATTTATGGTTTTTATGGTGATTTGCGAAGAAAAAATGGGTAAAGAAAATTGATGATTTTTATGGAGATTCGCAAAGAGAAAAAAAAAAAAATATATTGGGTAAAGATTTATTTTGTCTTGCGTATGGTTACATAAGACTCCCCCTCAAATAGATTATAAATAAATGAATAATACCTATAATCTTAATCTTGTTGCTAAGGTCCTCACATGATTACATGACTATTTGCCTACCTTTAAGACTACAAAATATCTTATATTCTGCCAAGATAGAGCCCAGGGCAGTATTTCGAACCTTTATTCCTGATGTAAGTTATAACCTGGTTGTTATAAGAAATCCTGCCAGAACATGCAAAACAGATACTTTTTAGAGCTTGTACGATATAGGGGACGTAGGCCATTTATAACCCTATACTCAAGAACTAAGTATAATTAGCGTAATATAGTATGGTATTTAGGACCTCTCCATGTCTCAGAGTTATCCATAAATTTAACCAATAGTTTCGTGAGGCGTCAACCCAACCTCGATTCAGTAGCTTATGACATCAACAATTCTTTAGAGGGAGGATTATAATTAAAATAATCTCTTTACAGCCTTTAATTATGGGTATTAACCTTTTTTAATAATAAAGATGTAAACGTGCAGCATCTGCAACATGAAGTATATAACTGTTTAAGCGTTGGGTGTATGATTCCAGAAATATATCAAGCCACAGCCATTATAGCGATATCATTTCATTATCATTAGTAATAGTATTTTATCATTACACTTACTACTATTACTACAAGTAGGAAGGTACTAGGGGGAGGGGAAAGGAAGGGGGAGGACTGAAAAACGGAGAGCAAAGGAGCTTATAGAGAAATGGGAGATGGGGAAGGGGAAGCAGAGGAGAAAACGAAGAAAAGGGTATGAGAAGGGGAAATGGGGAGTTGGTTCAGAGACAAAATAGGAGAAGGAAAAGGGAAGAAAGGGATAATGGGTCGAAATAGGTGGGTTAGTTTAAGGAGAAAGAGGAGGGAAGTGATAGGGAGCAAATGTAGGGCTTAAGTTAGGAGAGACTGGTGTCTTTAAGGAAGATTTTGGGGTGAGATGGGCAGAGCGGGAAATTAAAACGTAGAGAGAGAGGGGAGGCGAAAGGTAAAAGGAAGAGGGAGAAAGCGGGTACCTTAATTTTTTTTTTTTTTTTTCGTGGAATTTCCACGGGTGCCGTTGCATTATGGTCATTATTACTGTTATTATTGTTAATATTAATGTTATTATTATCATTATTATTATAATTATCATTCTCATTACCATTGTCATTATAATTATCATTATTAATATCATTTTTACTATTATTATCGTTGATATTATCATTATTGTCATTATTCTAATTAATACCATCATCATCATCATTATCATCATTCTTATAAGTGTTATTATGATGTTACTTCTAATTACCATTATAAGTGTTGATGTCATTGTGATTACTATTGTCAATGGAATGTTTACTATTGTTGTTGATGTTATTTTTATCATTATTATTCATTATTGGCGCTCTTGGTGGATAAATGAGTTTTTTTTCTATAGAGTTTCGTATGCCTGGCAGCGGGGTCAGTGGAACTTGACAGAGGAGCCAATTTTCAAACACATTAGAATGATAACGAAAAAAATATATATTTTTGCTGCATCATCACAACGACATTACTAATCCGTATGACATTTTTTTTTTTTTCTATTTTTAGAACTTGTGTGACTGGTTGCTAGGTTTGGCGACCGTTTTGCACTGTTTGGGACTTTCCCTTACTGGGTGTTGTGTTAATTACTGTTTAGAAGTGGTTGAAAGGTTCATTATGTGAGGTTGCTTGTGGTTGTGTGTTTCCAAGCACACACACACACACGCGCGCGCACACACACACACACACACGCGCGCGCGCGTTTTTACTAAACGATTTGATAAATGAGAATGAAATAATAGTTCTCACATACCTCCCACCCCCACTCACAAATATATGTATGTGCGCGCGCGCGCTGTGTGTGTGTGTGTGTGTGTGTGTGTATGTGTATCTGTGTGTGTATGTGTGTGTGCGTAGGTATGTCAGTATAGAACTATAATTTTTATTTTTATTTTTTTTTATCAAATCACTATTTTTTTTTTATTTTTTTTTTTTTTTTATCAAGTCCTTATACTCCATCCATTTCCATTCCAGGCATCGAGCTCCCCTTCGTGCATGCTCGTTACAAACACCGGTGAAGTGAAGACAGATAACTGTTCCGTCTCGACCAATTTGCCAATGTGCATGGTGCCAGGTGAGAGCCTACATTTTATTATTGTTGTTATTTTTGCATTTGTTGTTATTATTATCAACAGTTTAATTTTTAAATTTATTTATTATCTTTATTGTTATTGTTGTTTTTGTTGTATTATTATTTTTTCTGTTATTATTATTATAATTATTATTATTATTATTATTATTGTTATGATTATAATAATTGTTGTTGTTATTATTATCACTATTATCATTATTATTATTATTGTTGTTGTAATATTTATCATTATTATTATTATTATTGTTATTATTATTATTATTATTGTTGTAATATTTATCATTATTATTATTATTATTGTTGTAATATTTATCATTATTATTATTATTGTTGTAATATTTATCATCATTATTATTATTGTTATCATTATTATTATTATTATTATTATTGTTGTTGTTGTTGTTATCATTATTATTATTATTATTATTATTGTTGTTGTTGTTGTTATCATTATTATTATTATTATTATTATTGTTGTTGTTGTTGTTGTTGTTATTGTTGTTTTGTTGTAACATTATTATCAGTATTATTGTTACTTCTTATTGTTATTGTTCTTCTTCATCTTATCATCTGTGAAGGTCATCTACTCGTTATCACACATATAGCACTGCCAACACATTATACATTCAATATCCATCCACACATAACATCATGAACACTCACGTATCTACACATGTATAACTAACCCTACCAGGACAAACAAGCTCCCTCCTGCACACTTACTGGATCCACAAACCGACACAACTCAAGCATTTTATCCATTTCGTCAAACATTCTTCCGTCCTATGTTAACGCAGACCTTCCCTCCTTTTTTTTTTATCAACAGAAACATTATTTTTGCCTGTGAAGAAACAAAGCAAAACAAAACATTTTTTTATTTTATTTCTTCCGTTACCTATTAATCTTTTACGAAAGAAAGATGTATGCAATGTTTATATATACATAGATATAAGTATATATATGCATATATGTGTATATATGCATATATGTGTATATATGCATATATTTGTGCATATATATATATGTATGTGTGTGTGTGTGTGTGTGTGTGTGTGTGTGTGTATGCATGTATACACATATATATGCGTGTGTGTGTATACAGATACACACGCTTCACTCAAAGTTCTTACAAGTTTTTATCTTCTGCTTTTTCTTCACTCCTATTATCGCCCACGGCCTCATCTCCCCCCGCCAGCCAGATGCCCCCCACACTTCGTGAAATACCGTGGCATCTGTTACCTCTTCCGGGCACACGAAGCAGACATCACTGGGGCACTGAAGGCCTGTACACTGAAAGGAGCTTCGCTGGCGTTTCCAAAAGACATGGATACCCTTATGTCCATCGTGAATATGGTGGAGGTAAGGTATTAAGGGTTTAAAATAAACGTAGTAGGATTACGTAATGATGTACAGGAGGGTGATATAGAGATAATAAGGATATTTGGGGAAGGCCACGGTTTATCGTCCCTGATTTTTGGATTTGCCATTTTTTCAAAATCTAAATAAGTGTTCGTAATTTCGCATCTCGGGATCTTTTTAAAAATCTATTTTCATTTATTTTTTTTTATATTTCATTTATATGTTTATTTACCTATTTACTTATTACCCAATATCACATGAAAGCAATTATATCTATACCCCAGGTTGATTGAATTTGACTCAAAATATCGTGCGTGGGATTCCTAAGGATTTATTTAGATGTTTTGGAATGTCGACCATATTTCTTTGTTGTCGTTTGTGAAGCTAGAGAATCGATCTTCTTCTGAGACGTTTTTGCTCGGGGGAAAAAGTGTTCAGGTGACGTTGTTAGATATGAATTAATGATGCATTTTTTTTTTTTTTGTTTTTTGTGATGTGAATCTGTATGCATTGTAGTTTGTTTTCATCCGTGTTATCCATTTTAATACTTTTTTTGTTATTATTATTTTTATTGTTATCATCTTCAT
>NC_061845.1:4717349-4719849 GCF_019202785.1 Penaeus chinensis
TCAAGGAAAAAGATTTAAATAGAGTTCATATTCACGGACTGGCATATGAATTCAAAACCGTTTGACTTCATTTTCATCCATTTTCACTTCATAGGGTGCAAGGAACGTTTTAATCAAGGAAAGATATAAAGAATAAAGTTTATGTTCCCGGACGGGTTACTGACTTCATTTTCCTCGATTTCCACTTCAAAGGGTGTAAGGGCGACCCACCTCCGGCCACTGCCAACATGACGATGACTTGGAACGAAGATCATGTTGTGGGCACGTTGGCACAATACTCGTAAGTATGCTTTTCTTGTGATTGTATGTTGTCATTATGTTGCTCCACATAATTCATCATTTTTTAATATAAAAATCATCGTCATTGTCATTATAATTACCATTGTCGCCATTTAAATCATCATCATCCCCACCAACACCATCATCACCATTATCACCTACTACCTTCACCACCACCACTACTATCACTATCTCCACCATCACTACTCCCCCCCACCACATTATCAACCCTTCCATTCCTTGTACAGATGCGCTCCTGGTTTCTTCATGGACGGTAACATTACCATAAGCAACTGGACCATGCAGTGTCTCGGTCAGCTGGGTGAATGGTTCCCTCAACCGTTACCTGAGTGCAGACAAGCCAATGGTAAGCTGAGATCGTAGTATGAACGGGTATAGGATAATGAGTGTGTGGTCTTGCGTGTTTGTGTTTGTGGTTGTTTGTTTGTGTGATATTGTATGTGTGTGTGTGTATGTGTGTGTGTGTGTGTGTGTGTGTGTGTGTGTGTGTGTGTGTGTGTGTGTGTGTGTGTGTGTGTGTGTGTGTGTGTGTGTGTGTTTAATAGTGTTTGTCTATGTAACTGTGAGTGTGTGATTAAGTCGGTGTTTTTGTGTGTGTAGACCATGTGTGTGTGCGCGTTTGAGTATATGTAGGTCTGTGTGTGCGAATATACACTGAAAAATTATTCTGGTACCAACAGTATGCCTGGAAGAAATGCCAACGGTCCCTTCTCCACTCATATCAAACACAACGGACGAGAACGTGAGGTACTTGTACGGAACGGCCCAATATTGGTGTCCCGGAGGCATGACAACGCTACAGGGGATGACGGTTCAGAACGTTACTTGTACCCTCAGTGGAACCGTTTATTCGTTCACGCCAGCCGTTTTGGAGGATTGCACGGGTAATGCGTGTGTGGTATTTGGATAAAAAGTGACTTTTTTCTTAAGCGTCTATTTATAAGCCGAGCAACAATGACTGAAATATCGTTGCAAAATATTTGTTTAGTTCATGTCAAGAATCCAATAATGGGACTTGGCTTTGTATAAGTACACCAGAACTAGGGTATATTGATACCAAAACTAATTAAAATATCTAACACACATCAAATGACAGTCCTATACAGGCAGACGTGCAGCGAGGGTGCTAATCAATGCCACTTTTCGTTTTTTAAAACAGTCTGCGCCTTACAACCGACTGCAGGGAATGCTAGCACAGACTGGACAAACACCACAGCATACTCTGTCGGTCAGACTGTGACAGCTTCTTGTATAGCATCTCACCACGTACAGACTGGTCAAAACAGCAGTTTTGTTGAGTGTACAGAGACTGGCTGGGCAAATGTCACTGCTTGTTATCGAGGTAAGTCTACCTCTTAAGTAGTTATTTGATTAGGATATTTGTTCACTGTATATATATATATATATATATATATATATATATATATATATATATATGTGTGTGTGTGTGTGTGTATTTGGATAGCGTATCATCTAACAGACATGCCCATTACATTGTTAACCCATTCGTAACTTGGCAACCTTGTTGTGAAACTGGACTTATTACCAAGACCGATTCAGTAATGCACCCAACCCTTCCCTTCAGCTTGCGTGGACAGCCCCCCAGAAGCTGGAACCAATATGGTCCGAGAGAATTTCACAGATGACCACATTGGCGTTGTTCTGACGTATGATTGTTCTCCTGGTTTCTGGCTGAAGACTGACCAGGTAAGCAGGACACGAAGGGTATGAGTGAGATCGAGTAATTCCAATAACTGTGATACGTAACTTAATTTTTTTTATTTTTTCTATTGTGGGATTATTAGGTCAAATTTATATTTTTTACACGTTGTACACTTGTTTTAGGTTGATGTGAAAGTATATAAAATTCAAGTAAGACATGCTTGCTAGGTAGCATATATACTACTTGTAAAATCGCACATAAATTCTAATTTGACGTAGGTGCGAAAGAAATCGACTGCACACCTTATGAAAGAAATTTCAAAACAGATAATGATTTTCACACCTCTATGTATCCACCCTTCCATATCAAAATGAAAATAAGAAGAACGAATATTATGACAATTACATTAATCCAGAGGAGGTGAGATAACAACGTGAACCATCTTGCATTTTTTAAAGACCGACTTTTTTATATTTATGAGAGAAAGCTTTATCTTGAATGTGCTATAAGGGCTGTGTAGTTCTCTGTGACGAGGCT
>NC_061845.1:4724849-4739849 GCF_019202785.1 Penaeus chinensis
AAATTTTGAGGTGGCGGTACGTAAATCTTACCCATGTCCTTTATTAAGAGAACCTTTGATAATAGATAAAAGAAACGATAATATACACCCGGTAAGGGAAGATATGTCTCCGCCACGAATTTTGCGGTTAAAGGTTCCAGTAATTTTCAACGCTCATAACAGTCTTTAGAAAGATATCGTATATATTTCCTCCCCACTTTTCATGTTTGTTATAACTTAGAAATAATAACGCAATTTAAACATGCTCACCGAAGGGTTGGAATGAATTTCATAAAATAAACTGATAATTATAGTGCGTTGAATAGCAAAATATGATATAATATAATGGGCGCGTAGTGAATAGTAATAGAATTAAGTACTTTCCGTTTTTAAAGCCTTTAGTATCAACACTAATTATTCTATATGATTCTTATTTTATCATTGTTAAATTTTTATGGACTATTAGTTAGTAGGACCATAATGACATTTCGAAAATAATGTCATAATTTACAACTCAATATCAATTATCAACAGCTCTTTTTTTCTTTTTGTTATTAGGGGTCCACATAAATAGACCAGGGAAAAGAATTTCAACCTTTAGAATTTTTTTATTCAAACTGAAAAAAATCCCTCGTCCAAACGGAATTTTGTATTACTCATACAACGCACATAATAACACAACAGGGTTCATTATCCCACTACCACTAACTATTATCTACAAACGCTGATTTCTGAGTTTTTCCAGGTATTCTTTAGCCTGTGGGCCTAAACGGTAGACCAGTTGGCGCTCCATGACTGGTTCAAGGGCGCCGCTTGCGTAGTGATATCTGGAAGGAAATGGGATGTAAATGAAGGTACATGTGGAATTATATGAAACACGTGAAATACACTATACACACACACATACATATATACATATATATACATATGTATAAATAAATATATATAAATAAATACAAAAATAAATAAATAAACAAATACACACATACACTATTCATGTTGACAAAGGTAGAAAAGGTATGAACGAGAATGAATATCTTCACAATCTACGTCAGAAATACGCATAGGCAAGTGAATGAGTGACTGCGAGATAGATAGATAAATAGTGAGTCAGATGAAAATATGAGATGAGAAGGCAGAGACCAAAAGTGAGTTAGAGAGAGATGGAGAGAGACCAAAAGTCAGTTAGAAAAAGAGAGAGAGAGAGAGAGAGAGAGAGAGAGAGAGAGAGAGAGAGAGAGAGAGAGAGAGAGAGAGAGAGAGAGAGAACAAAAACGAAAGAGAGAACGTGTCCTCCCTGTAAATAAAACGAAAGAGAGAACGTGTCCTCCCTGTAAATAAAACTCACCTCATTGTACGTGCCAAGTTGTTGTACGAGAGACCTCCTTCCCTTGACCTCTGTATCCACATCTCGGCAATGCGCTCCTTCTGGACAAGCCGAAAAGTCCCACTGGCCTCGTCCTCCCACGTTATAAGGGAAGGATTGGCTTGAGGATCGACTAACAGACGAACCAGGAACTCCCACACTCGCGGGCCTCGGGCTGTAGGGGAAGGGGGAAGAAGAGGGAAAGGGGAAAGATTTGAGTTGTCCTTCTGTATATTAACTGGTGTTTCTGTATCTCCCTCTCTCTATATATATGTGTGTGTGTGTGTATGTGTGTGTGTGTGTGTGTGTGTGTGTGTGTGTGTGTGTGTGTGTGTAAGCGTGCGTGCGTGCGTGCGTGTGTGCGTGTGACACAATCACGGTAACGTGTACGCAGAAATGAAAAGGAAAACAGCCACTGTAAGAAATGAATATGAATCGTAACGTTTCGAACATTTCACGAGTTCCTCTTCAAACGAATAATAAACCGAAATGGATACAAGGAGAGAATTTTGACAAGAATATATGTTGGTTGAACAAGACCTGAATCAGGTCTCAGGAGGAGGGTCAAGGTCGAAGAGTCTGGGGAAGGCTTTGCTAATTGAGGAGGAGGTAAGGTCATCCAAGCCCCATTGACCAGCACTCAAGTTAAAGTAAGACATCTTTCTAATTAATAGAGATTCTAACATTTTCCTTTCGTACGAATTAACTAATTTATGAATTAATTTAGCGTTTTTCCAGTTAAGCTGGTGAGCTTCATCACGCAAATGAACGAAACATGCATTTGAACCCCTGACACATCTAACATCACGTCTATATTTACCAAATCCTTTCTCAAAAGCTCTACCAGTTTCGCCTATGTAAAACTTGGGACAATCCTTACAGGGTATAGTGTAATAATCGGGAGATGTCTCAAGAGCACCGCTAGCCGCATTGTACTTAACCAAAGTATTACGCAACGTGTTCAGATACGTAAAAACAATGTTAATTCCAGCGCCTTTAAACATGTCGTTTTTCATCGTGGGACGGGTTATACGGAATAATGAATATATTAGTGTCACTATCCTGTTGAGTATTACGGTATGAGTGTAAAATTTCGATCTCGCAGATGAATGAATTTCGAAAAGGTTTCAAATATGACGTTGAGTTCCCGATCGATAAATTCAGTATCACAAATCCTATATGCCCTGAGAAATATGGACTAGACTACTGACTTCTTAACATACAACTGGTGATTCGATTAAAAAAGTGAAGGGAATTATCGGTGTGTGTAGGTTTACGGTAAACCTAAGCCTTCTCACCTCCGAGAGGGAAGCCACCTCAACTCCCAATCACTTCAGTTCCCTCGGTAGCAAAGGTAACCGCTCATCCTGTCGCAAGAACCAGAAGTTCCAAGCGCCTACCCAGATAGGTTGCTCCGGGTGGACGCCACCTCTACCACCGCCGCCGATGCTGCCCCAAATCAAGGGGGTCGGCAGACTGTAGGGCCCAATGTCCGCCTGTGAAGTTCCCTTGGGCTTTGCCCTAATGGCCTCATACTGGGTTGGCACCTGCCAGGGCGTAGGCAGGACAAGTAACTCTCATTCTCATCCTGCTCCCCAACATTTGCCCTCCCAAGACCCAAAGCTGACCTTACTTGCTGGGTGCGAGGAACGGCACCCCTCCCCCAGCATATCCATTTATTTTAGATGTTGCCGGTGAGTTTATATATATATATATATATATATATATAATGCTTAATATATATATATATATATTATACACCCAAAAGTATATATATATATATATATATATATATATATTTATATATATGTATTATACACACATAAGTACACACACACACACATACATATACATATATATATATATATATATATGTATACATTCTCTCTCTCTTATATATATATATATGTATACATTCTCTCTCTATTATATATATATGTATACATTCTCTCTCTCTTATATATATATATATATATATTATATATATATATATATATATTAACTGGTGTTTCTGTATCTCCCTCTCTCTATATATATGTGTGTGTGTGTGTGTGTGTGTGTGTGTGTGTGTGTGTGTGTGTGTGTGTGTGTGTGTGTGTGTGTGTGTGTGTGTGTGTGTGTGTGTGTGTGTGTGTGTGTGTGTGTGTGTGTGTGTGTGTGTGTGTGTGTGTGTGTGTGTGTGTGTGTGTGTGTGTGTGTGTGTGTGTGTGTGTGTGTGTGTGTGTGTGTGTGTGTGTGTGTGTGTGTGTGTGTGTGTGTGTGTGTGTGTGTGTGTGTGTGTGTGTGTGTGTGTGTGTGTGTGTGTGTGTGTGTGTGTGTGTGTGTGTGTGTGTGTGTGTGTGTGTGTGTGTGTGTGTGTGTGTGTGTGTGTGTGTGTGTGTGTGTGTGTGTGTGTGTGTGTGTGTGTGTGTGTGTGTGTGTGTGTGTGTGTGTGTGTGTGTGTGTGTGTGTGTGTGTGTGTGTGTGTGTGTGTGTGTGTGTGTGTGTGTGTGTGTGTGTGTGTGTGTGTGTGTGTGTGTGTGTGTGTGTGTGTGTGTGTGTGTGTGTGTGTGTGTGTGTGTGTGTGTGTGTGTGTGTGTGTGTGTGTGTGTGTGTGTGTGTGTGTGTGTGTGTGTGTGTGTGTGTGTGTGTGTGTGTGTGTGTGTGTGTGTGTGTGTGTGTGTGTGTGTGTGTGTGTGTGTGTGTGTGTGTGTGTGTGTGTGTGTGTGTGTGTGTGTGTGTGTGTGTGTGTGTGTGTGTGTGTGTGTGTGTGTGTGTGTGTGTGTGTGTGTGTGTGTGTGTGTGTGTGTGTGTGTGTGTGTGTGTGTGTGTGTGTGTGTGTGTGTGTGTGTGTGTGTGTGTGTGTGTGTGTGTGTGTGTGTGTGTGTGTGTGTGTGTGTGTGTGTGTGTGTGTGTGTGTGTGTGTGTGTGTGTGTGTGTGTGTGTGTGTGTGTGTGTGTGTGTGTGTGTGTGTGTGTGTGTGTGTGTGTGTGTGTGTGTGTGTGTGTGTGTGTGTGTGTGTGTGTGTGTGTGTGTGTGTGTGTGTGTGTGTGTGTGTGTGTGTGTGTGTGTGTGTGTGTGTGTGTGTGTGTGTGTGTGTGTGTGTGTGTGTGTGTGTGTGTGTGTGTGTGTGTGTGTGTGTGTGTGTGTGTGTGTGTGTGTGTGTGTGTGTGTGTGTGTGTGTGTGTGTGTGTGTGTGTGTGTGTGTGTGTGTGTGTGTGTGTGTGTGTGTGTGTGTGTGTGTGTGTGTGTGTGTGTGTGTGTGTGTGTGTGTGTGTGTGTGTGTGTGTGTGTGTGTGTGTGTGTGTGTGTGTGTGTGTGTGTGTGTGTGTGTGTGTGTGTGTGTGTGTGTGTGTGTGTGTGTGTGTGTGTGTGTGTGTGTGTGTGTGTGTGTGTGTGTGTGTGTGTGTGTGTGTGTGTGTGTGTGTGTGTGTGTGTGTGTGTGTGTGTGTGTGTGTGTGTGTGTGTGTGTGTGTGTGTGTGTGTGTGTGTGTGTGTGTGTGTGTGTGTGTGTGTGTGTGTGTGTGTGTGTGTGTGTGTGTGTGTGTGTGTGTGTGTGTGTGTGTGTGTGTGTGTGTGTGTGTGTGTGTGTGTGTGTGTGTGTGTGTGTGTGTGTGTGTGTGTGTGTGTGTGTGTGTGTGTGTGTGTGTGTGTGTGTGTGTGTGTGTGTGTGTGTGTGTGTGTGTGTGTGTGTGTGTGTGTGTGTGTGTGTGTGTGTGTGTGTGTGTGTGTGTGTGTGTGTGTGTGTGTGTGTGTGTGTGTGTGTGTGTGTGTGTGTGTGTGTGTGTGTGTGTGTGTGTGTGTGTGTGTGTGTGTGTGTGTGTGTGTGTGTGTGTGTGTGTGTGTGTGTGTGTGTGTGTGTGTGTGTGTGTGTGTGTGTGTGTGTGTGTGTGTGTGTGTGTGTGTGTGTGTGTGTGTGTGTGTGTGTGTGTGTGTGTGTGTGTGTGTGTGTGTGTGTGTGTGTGTGTGTGTGTGTGTGTGTGTGTGTGTGTGTGTGTGTGTGTGTGTGTGTGTGTGTGTGTGTGTGTGTGTGTGTGTGTGTGTGTGTGTGTGTGTGTGTGTGTGTGTGTGTGTGTGTGTGTGTGTGTGTGTGTGTGTGTGTGTGTGTGTGTGTGTGTGTGTGTGTGTGTGTGTGTGTGTGTGTGTGTGTGTGTGTGTGTGTGTGTGTGTGTGTGTGTGTGTGTGTGTGTGTGTGTGTGTGTGTGTGTGTGTGTGTGTGTGTGTGTGTGTGTGTGTGTGTGTGTGTGTGTGTGTGTGTGTGTGTGTGTGTGTGTGTGTGTGTGTGTGTGTGTGTGTGTGTGTGTGTGTGTGTGTGTGTGTGTGTGTGTGTGTGTGTGTGTGTGTGTGTGTGTGTGTGTGTGTGTGTGTGTGTGTGTGTGTGTGTGTGTGTGTGTGTGTGTGTGTGTGTGTGTGTGTGTGTGTGTGTGTGTGTGTGTGTGTGTGTGTGTGTGTGTGTGTGTGTGTGTGTGTGTGTGTGTGTGTGTGTGTGTGTGTGTGTGTGTGTGTGTGTGTGTGTGTGTGTGTGTGTGTGTGTGTGTGAAGTTCGAGTGGGGGGTTCGAAGGTCCTGGGTTCTCTAATGGCTGTTGCGCATCCCCTGTGAGGATAACATAAATGATAGAGGATTGCAGCCCTTTTCTACTCGTTTGCTGATGCTTGTGAATAATATTAAACATACAGTTGATCTTAAATTTGACGGATAGTGAGAAATATACATTTCTATGATGTAATATTATATATCATCATTAAGGGGCTAACGATGACGGGGGCGCATGGCCGCATCCACCCAGTCCAGTCACAAGGGTCCTTCAGGATGAATCTCCAGGCAGGCTCTCGGCCCATCTCTAACTTGCGACGGGTCTCGTCGAGCTGTCCAATCCATGACCTCTTAGGTTGGTTGGACACATGGTCCTGCCAACTGTACCCCATGATCCAGCAAAGGGGCTTGTTACTAAAGGCATCAAGACGAGACTCCAAGGCACTAGATAGCTTCCAGGTTTCACTTTCATAGAACAAAATTAGCAGTATCAATGCCTTCAAAACATGTTCAGGTACATATATTACAAATGCTCTTGTTGATCGAGTTCATGGCTCCTGCTGTCAGACCAATCTGTCTACTGACTTCTTGGTCTCACAGCCCAGAGACAGGGACTACGTTACCAAGGTATGCAAGGCTCTCTGTGACTTCAACGACCTCACTGCAAGCATGGACTGACTGAATGGGTTCCCCTAACAGGCCCCCATAGTCCTGAATCCTGATCTTGGTCCAGGAGAACTCTAGGCTCAAGGTCTTTGCCTCATTGCTAAATGCATCAAGAGCTGCCACCAGTGATTCCAGATACTCAGATAGGATAGCAACATCGACAGCAAAGTCAAGTGACCTTGATATTACCCAGTGTTGCTCCACACTGACTTTGGATAGTATCTCTACCCATTATCCAGTCCATGCAGGTGTTCAAAAGTGTTGGTGTAAGGACAGCCTTGCCTCATCCCTAAATTAACAAGGAAAAAGTGTGATAGGCCCCCATCACTTTTACAGAACTTTCAGTACCGGTTTATAAGCTTGCTATTAAGCCACTAATCCCTATCGGAATTCCCGTGAGTCTCAGAATCTCTCATGGTGATTCTCAATGCACCGAGACAAACACCTTGAGGTCAATGTAGGATGCAAGCAATCCATGACTAAACTCACGACAGTTCCACAATTACTCGAAGTGTTAGGATATTGATTGATTGATCAAAATTATCTGCCGCGTCAACAGTTAAGGTCATTAGCGGCGAACAAGTGTTAGGATTCTATCTAATGTGGACTTGCCAGGAGTGAGGTCAGACTGCCCTGGTCTCTGGTGTTGAAGTATGTGGTCGCGGATTCATTTCAGAAGAATGTGGGCAAATACCTTGCTTGGTATACTGAGAGGAGGTTCCTCACTGATAGATGAGTCCAGCACAGGTACTGTGATACCACCATTATCCAAACTATCTTTTGGAGGGTCTACCTGGTACAGTTGCTCACAATACTCAGCCTAACGTTCACGAATCCCAACATGATTTGAGATGATCTATCCATCCACTGAGTGGACTGCAGTAATCTGTGAGGAGAGCTTAGGGTTCAATTTTCGGAGGACTTGATAGGCAAGGTCATTTACCAAGAAATGGCCCTCAACTTCCTCAGCAAAATTCCTGATGAACTGTTTCTTGTCCCTTCTCAGCAATGTCCGAGTGCTATGCACCAAGGAATGGCACAAGTTCTGATTGCTATTCAACCGAGCTATGCGACATGCTTCAGTGGCCTCCAATGTGTCCTTGGAGATGAAATTCTGTCTTGACCTCAGGCATACACCAATGGACTCGCACTTGAAGGAATCCCACAGGGGATCTGGGTCTACAAGGTTTCCAAGTTCTGTGAATCAATCAGAGACTGCTGTGGCAAACCCTCGGGCACACTCCTCCCCCCTCAGTTTGTCCAAGTGAATCACCCTAGAATGGCTTTACCATGTCTAGTGATGTGGGTTGGAGTGCTGATACCAGGAGCCAAAAATCTTCATCTGTGGGACCTAGCAAAGTCCCACAGAAGGTGGCTGTTCTTGCTGCTGGGAACAGCTCCCGAGCCAAGGGGACTAACAGACATCTCATAGCCAGCTCGATCATAGCCAGATACCGCACTGAAGTCGCCCAGGACAATATGAATGTCTCGCCAGGGACAATGTTCTGCCATGGATGTGAGTTTGGCATAGAACGATTCTTTCACAGTGAGTTCTCAAACATTGGTAGGAGTGTATACAGCAGTAAGACACAGAGCCAAAAGCATGCTTCAATCTCAATGCCATAATCAACCGGTGTCACCTCAACTACCGAGGGTTGAAGTCGGATGGAGATGGCTATGCCTACTCCCTGGAGATGATGACCATCGCCATGACCTGACCAGTAGTAGGTATACCCACCCATATTGATCGTACCGTTGCTAGGTCTTCTCACCTCCAAGAGGGTAGCCACCTCAACTCACAACTGTTTCAGTTTCCTCAAGAGCAGAGGTAACCACTCGTCCTGCTGCAAGACCCGGATGTTCCAAACGCCTACCCAGATAGCTTGCCTGAGGTTAAGCCTCAGGCAGTCGGTCCAGATGGACGCCACCTTTACCACCCTCGCCGACGCTGTCCCAAATAAAAGGGGTCAGCAGGCTGTAGGGCCCAATGTCTGCTATTAACCCCAGGATGGCTGAGGGGAAGGAGTTGGTATGGATCCAGGGCATGTCCACACGCTGGTGGGCCATGGCTCTGTACATCTGGGGCCTCCTACATTCTTGCCTGCAGGATGATTCAGTTGGGTGGTCAGATCTTTTGCCTCAATTTAACCCCAATATACTGAAGCCACTACTTAGAGCTGAGTCAGGTTCGATCCCAGAACCTTGCAATTGCAAAGCTATGCCACTGCAACCACTGCAGGTAGTACCAAGAATGTTAAGAGTCTACTGTATAAACCATTGGGTCAATGTGGCAGTCATATATATATATATACACACTGTGAGCAAATATGTGTATATATAAACACACACACATATGTATATATGTATATATGAATATATGTATATAAATATATATGTATACATATATGTGTATACACACATATATACATATGTATATCATATAAACGTATATTTACATACATATATTTACACACACATATGTACGTGTATCCATATCAGTATAAGAAGGGCATCAAATTGGGATCACAGCTTCTGTCTCTCAAAGACACCTTTCAAATAAAGGCCACGGATCTCCTCACCTGCCTCCCTCCTTTCTGCGAGTCGCATGAACTCCCTGTAGAAGCTTAGGCCGTAGACCGTACCCACATGATTGCAGAAATCCTCATATGTGAATGAGAGTAACTGAGTCCCCCTCATGTTAGTGAATGCCCAGAGGTTGACGATGTTACTGTCGATGTTCAGGTGGCGACACACGCCGTTGGCCCAGTCGACACAGTCCTGGGGAAGGGGAAACGAGCATCTGTTAGGTTAGGGTGGTAAGAGGATTAGGGCGTAGAAAAGGTATGAATGAGAATGGATATCTTCACAGTGCTGGGGAGGAATATAACCGGTTTCGATTACCTCTTCATTTTCATTTTTACCTTTTCTACAATTATCGCAATGAACACGATGAGAGTGTGGCGGTTCGGGTTAATTTCGAGTTATCCGAAATGAGGGGCCCTAACATGTGGTGTGGGGACAGAAAACTTAAAGGCACTTGCGTTTACAGAGCTGAACGATATTCAGCTTAGTGAATACAGAAGTCTTGTAGATTTTCAGGACACAGCCTTGGCATCTAAGTCGATATGTTTTCTCAACTCGGGAGTCATTCACTTTGAAATAGATGATAATAAACTTGAAGTTGAAAGTGGCCATTGTGGTACCAGTACCACATTTCTGCTTTAGCTTTCAGGTGTGGCATTGCCATATTATTATTTCTAAAGAGAGTATATAGAAATTACCAGGCTGACCTAGAATCTTTCCTTTTCTCCCTCAACAAAATAAATGACTGCAAATTTTATGTACCACCTTCAAGAGATCCGATAACGAAAATGTCACTTTTGACATCATTTTCTGAAACAAGATTTTCTCCATTAAGCAGCATAATGAGTAGCCTCCTTCACAAAACAATTCACAGTAGTTCTGGCGAAGGATTGTATCACTGGAGAATCAGAGTGAATGAAGTCTTTTTCCCAATGCATTATTACAAGTGAGATTTCTTTCAAACAGAAAACATCACACGGAATATCAGATCCTCTGCAATAGCCTGTGGTTGGGTCCTGTGCAGGATGGTACCTCCCTTCTCAAAAAAAAAAAAAAAAAAAAAAAAAAAAAAAGTAATAATAATAAGTAAATAGATAATAAAAATATATAATAATAATAAAAACATATCTCTGCTTAAGGACAGCCTGTTAGAGTTCCCTCTTCATGCTATTATATACTTATTTAGGATAACAGCGAGTGGAAAATATTATCTTCTACTATAGTAATCGGTTACAGGCTTAACTTTCAAAATCAGTTAATTCACAGGGATCGCAACAATATATATATATATATGCAAATATTCTTTTCTAGTCGATATTCGGTTATAGGCCTGACTCTGATAAGTTTGCACCGAACTTCAATTGATGAGCTCTCATATTAGTCGGTAAAATTAAGTCTCACAGACTCTGAGGGTTCATTACCACAACTCAAGGAATAGCAAATGAAGAAAAGGGCAGTTTATCTCATTTCTCGTGATTTCAAATTACTCAAAACAGTTTGATCTCAAAATGACAAGAAATCCAAACAAGCTAGTCCTATTGACCAATTGGTTCCACGTTTCATTACCAGCCAGGTGGGTTTATCTTATCACTGAATCTATCCAATTAGATGATGTTAGGACATACTAATTTCCTTCTTTGGTAATTAATATACATTACATACTGTAATCTTTCCATGTACCATGTACTCAGTAATGAGGAAGATGGTGATGAAGAATATATAGTTATTCGAGAAAGTTCTTTGAGCTAGAGTTTGCTGTAATAATCAGCCTTGCTTTCGAGTATGGCGAAAGAAAGCAAAAGGTTTTCCCTGAAAGTTGGCATCACAAAGCCAAGGCAGAGTGGATGTTAGGCTCAGTATACGGTCTCCAGAGGCAACCAGCATTAGCAGGGTCAGGCATTCAACTAAAGGAGCCTTTTTTGACCTTTGGCTAGAAAAATGGCTTAAATATTATATTTTGTTGATACATGATCACTATACAAAATATTCCTAATGTTCTGGTTCCTTAATGAATGAAGTTTGGCAAATAACCGAATAAGTCTTGTCAGGTAGAGGGGCTAGATGAACAGTTACTTTTTTCCACTTGCACTAATTTTATCAATCCTATTGGTTGCCCCGTTGAAACACTTGCCTTTGGAAATTCATTACATTTCCTTGGTGTATTTTAAAATCTTTTGACCGCACCAGATTTAAAAACTGTGGGAAATGAAATTTGAATTCTGGGTTATGTGCTAATGAGTGAGTGATTTATGGAATCAAAAGTATTCTGCTAAATGTACAGTATGAAGCCATTGTTCATGTCGATAAACAAGTATGCCATTTTGATAAATATTCTGGAATTTCAGCCTTTAGATCAATACTCCGGAATTTCAGCCATTTGATCATTACTCTGGACCTAAGTATATGAACTTCCAGAGTAATTATCAAAATGGCAAAATTCAATAGAGCTTTAAAGAGTTTGTTACAACATTTAAAACAGCCCAGAACAAAATAAACAGCTGTAGGTAAGATCATTACATGCACTACAGGAAAATAAACATGACGATAAAATATAAAATAAGCTCACTATAATGCAAGGAAATAGATAAAATGAATAATAACAACGATAACGTGAGTCAAGAGAACTTTGATGATGCCACTAATAAAATGACAGCCAGAAATGAGTGGCTTCCTAAAAACTAAATTTAAAAGGCGTGAATTTTATGTTGCAAAAGGTAAATTATATAATTTGATGTAGAATGCCGACGTTGATACCAAATATTTGTGTTGTGTATGTTAAAACACGGATAGCACATAGAGGGTAGAACCTATGTTACAGTTTAGTATAAACCTTAGCCAAAGTAATAATTAGCGAATATGTTAAACTAATAACAAAATAATTAAATATATACTTTTCTTATAAAATAGTGAGTAATATAGCTTTATGTGCATAGTATAGAATTTAGATATATTTCTGGTATATATGTTCAGCTCTGATAATAAAAATTAGCTTTTAGGCCATTTTTATTGCAGATCAAGCTACACAATGAAAGGGTAAAGGTGTCCTATTGGTTAGGCACCCTGAATTATTATAGATTTTATTTTTCAAATGTAGTATTGGGTATGGTGGGAAAATGCTTCGTACTTCGCTCTCTTGTATAATAGATAGTTTACATGGACAGTTCTCCTACATGATTGTCTAATGTTTTATTGTGGCTTTATCTCTTCAATTTACGGACTTACTCCGTGACATTTCTATTTCCCCTTGGAAAAATCATTTATATCACTTTCAGAAAAAAAGGATTAGTAGACAGATGTACCCATCCACCCTTTAGTCTCAAAAATACTTTGAAACTGAAATGAAAAATTGGAAACATGCAGAGTAGGTGAACTTAAATGCCTACTCCCCTGTTACTAGAAATAAATAGTAATATATGTTTAAATTATATGTTAATTATAGCAGAACTATTTTATATATTTCCCTCTTTCCACTTTCTCTCCCCCTGCTTTTGAAGAAAGTTCTAGTCTAGTTTATCCTCCCCCCCATATCAAGAATAAATAAATGTTACTATATTTGTAGCACATAAACTACTATTCTAGAATTAACAATAATAGCTCTAGTCTTGCCCCTCATCAAGCAAAACGGATCTTACTATTAGAAAATTTTAGTCTTGATATATTGCAAACCAAAATTAATATTGTAAAAAGAACCAACCTGATTTCCCCCTTCCTTGAGTTTTCGGGATTTTGTTCTAATGTTATCAATGCCGTTACTGTTATAATCTATATTAACCTTATGATTATCTTTTTTTTTTTTTTTTAACAGTACCAATAAATAAAACATTTTTTTTCTAAAAATTAAGGAAACTTGGTAAACAGGAGAGACAGGTAAGGCTAGTGTTAGACTTCTTGTGACTAAGAACTTGTGTAGCCATCTGTCTATGCATAAACATAATAAACTAAATCACAGTGGATGAGGCATGTATACACCATCCCCGGGGGTACTGGATTAATACCGACTTCCCTTCCCTTCTAATATAGATATTAATACTAGGAAAATGAAATGTTTGTGTGATTCGGTCACCCCTCTCATCTTTTCAAAATCACGAACTGTAAAAGCAATAAACTGTAATATAAAATATCACTAATAGAAAAATGAAATGTTTGTATGTGATTCGGACACCCTTCCACCCCACTGAACTGTAATATAAAAGAAGGCTTCCAGACTTACCTTGCCCTCCCATTCACTAATGTCCAGAAAGAGGTAGGCTTCTATTTCATCGACGAGTCCTCCTATTGCTCCTTCTTCTTGTGGTTTCCAGTAAGCCATTGTGACTCCTGCAACATAGGGATCGTCTGAAGGAAACTGAGGTTCCATCCACAGGTTATGGTGTTCGTTATAGTTACTCATGGTCTAGAGAACGTCTCAGTTCTGCAAGCACTATGTCGGTATTTTTGTATTCTTTGTCGGTTGTCTCGATTTTTTTTTTTTTTTTTTTTTTTTTGTGAGGGAGGCAACGATTAAGGCAGTTCAATTGCTGTCGATGGTTCGGCTCTTGTCATTTCTTTCTGAAAGAATTGATATTGCTTAATATCCAGGCTCGGTGGCATCCACAACATTCAAATAAAGACCATTGTTGATAACTGGTAAACACTAAGCTCAGACATAGCCTTTAAATCTTGAAATGCTGAATGGAACGAAAAAATTAAGTAACCCTAGTAGAAAGAACACCTTTCCTACGCCTAGAGTAAATAAGCAAGCGTGCACGCCGACTTCAGGCAAGACGGTAAGTCAACACTAGATGGCGCGTCGTCGGCTGCAGAAGCCTCTCTCCTCATCGACTGAGAACACTACCTTAAGTGTCGTTTCTGCTCCGCCCAACGGCCTTATAAATGTGCGGATACTACTGTGGGGGAATACTCGACACTGGGACAAATCTTTTCCTACTCTCATACCCTCCCGGACCCCCGTGTAGACAAGTGGTATCCCACACGCAGCAGACGAAGAAATTCTTGGAAACGCTACGTCACTGTGCGACCTCATATAGCTGCGGATGTTTACGCGCTGTTGTTGCTGTTGTCGTTTTGTTATTGGAGTCGTAATATTTAGTGTGAACCTTTATACACATATGTTTCATGTTTCCTCTGGATAGATCACGTGTTTCCCCAGCCGTGCTCACAGACACTAAAAATGTCTTTTTCAAAGGCGCACGTGTCAGACAGCACACAAACGTTTGCAATAGAAAGGCCGATGCTTCCTTGATCCTGCATGGAAATTCCTGGGCGACGTTTCTTTGGCCTAGACTGTACAGGTATTTCCTGACTATTAGAAGCAGAATTTGCACTGATGTGAGTCATAGGTAGCACGTTTCCGTATGTACGTGTATATACTGATATCATAACTGTAATTATTATCACTTTCAATATTTTGTCTTGAGGCTATATTCACTAATATCATATTTCTCGTTATGTTAATGATAGTAGTAATATCATCACAGATGTTTTTATTACTTTTGTTATTATTACCATGTACAACTATCATCATCGTCATCGCTATCACCTTTTTCACTGTTATCACTATCATCATTATTATCGCTAAAACACCGTTAATGTGGCTATTCTTTACTCTTATACAGTTATAACGGCTATGATGATGACCGGAAATAGACTAAATACGACTGTAATTACAGTGCCTCTTACTTTTACAAACATCGGTGAGTGTTTTATCAATGATCCTGAATTGCCAAACTGCTGTAATTTAAAACTTGGAAAAGGTAAATGAAATACCACGCGAATGATCAGTCAATGACGTCTCTAGAAAAGACGTGTATTAAAGTTACTCACACACAACTTACAGCAATATATCTTCAGCACAACATACATCAGACTACATATCTGGAAGGCATAATGTTC
>NC_061845.1:4762349-4767349 GCF_019202785.1 Penaeus chinensis
TTTTAACCGTTTTCCATAGGCGTTGTGTTTACAGTAATTGAACTTATTTTGAAAATAAATTGTTTTTGCTGATTCGATTAATGTTTTTAACATTCCTCTTTGTATATACTCAGAATGAAGGGCGATATCAGTTCTATTTGTTTCGAGAATTTTGTGAGTGTTGTTTCGGTCATGTATGTCCTCATTTATCAAACATTTTTGGTCTTAAGTGGAGCAGTGGCATCTATGCTATTTTTTAGTACGTTCGAGAGAATGTCTACTTTTGACAAAGTGATTGGGAGTCGTAATTTGTCAGGTCACGGGGAGTTTTTATGACTAGTTGTCGCTTGGGTCTCTTTATATCTACTGTCATAGTTAAAAGTGAGTGGTCTTAATAATCCCGGCTAATTTTGCATTAGGTTTGTTTAGGTCATCGTTTAAGTCACCCAAGATGAAAAAAAAGTTTTCTTTTCATTGACATTTCTCTAAAAACATCTCCGAGGTAGTCAATTGATTCAGCTGTAGCATGCGGGTGTCTATAGATTGTACCAACAATGAAGGAGGGGTACATACTACTTTGTACCATTACCCAAATGTCCTCGACAGCTGTATTATTTACAACTGTGGTGGAAATTACATTTGAATTAAAGGTGTCCCTTACGTATATGCATACTCCTCCACCTTGCCCTGCATCACATCTAACATTGAAATTTTGAATGTTAATGAAATTACTTGATATTTCTTCATGAAGCCATGTTTAACTAATGCAAAGGATGTCGATATTTCTCTCCGTGATCATCATTTCAATTTCTTCAAAGTGACCGAGGAGAGATTGCGCAGTGATTTGTTCTATTTTGATTGTATAGCATGATGTGACCTTTGGTTTTGCTGATTGTGTGAGTGCGCCAAACAAGCTGATCGTTCTTGTATTTGTTTTTGTTCAAAAATACTTTAACATTTTTAGGGAAAACATTTGAATCTGTGAAGAGTCTGGGTGTATGTCTTTGCCTCTGATAGTTACTGTGAAACTAGAATAATATTGATGTGTCATGTTTGTCTTATATGCTTTTGCATTTGATATGTTTTCAAAGTCTTTGGTAAGGAAGTCTTCTATGTCTTCTTCCTCCGTATCAGGGTGACAACTAGTGATGTATAAGTACACTACCTTGTAGTGGTTTGGATGTTTGGCGCTCCTCGCGTGCTTTTCTTCTCCCATTTCTAGAGGTAACGGTGACGAAACCTTCCATGTCCTGCTCGTTTGTTTGTTGCGCTTCCGGTCGCTCTGTGTTGTTGACAACGACCGTGGGCCCTTGTGGTGGTGAGGGGGTAGTAGAGGGGGAAGGGACTCCAGGCACTTGGTGATGTGTTGCGTCGTCCCACTGGCGGTTGGGTGGAAGATTTTTTTCTTTGTTCTTCCTCTTGCTGATCTTTATATAGCTTCTCCGCGGTGTTACTCGCTTCTCATCTTAGGAACCAATGCCTCTGCATTGTTGGGAAAGCGCTTGCGTGGTGCTGGACATGATGCCGGGCGAGGGGGAGCTGGCTCGGCGGCAAGGTCGTGGGTCGGCTGGCTAGGGGCGGGTGTGTAGCATCTTGCATACGATTACAAACTCGCTAGATTTGAAAAACGCGCGCTGCCACCACCCATTTAATTTACGTATGGGAACGTTGTATGTATGTTAAAGGAGTATTGGCGAAGTGTAAGGAAGAGTGGAAGGAACGGAGAGATAGTGTGTAAGTGTATGTGTTTGTATGAGTGTATGTGTTTGGTGCGAGATTGTAAAAGACTGGTATGCGTGTATTTAGCCGGAGAGGCGTGTGCGAGGGATTTATTCCCTAACGCAGATGGTATACGATTTAGTGTTACATCTTTAGATTTATTTCACCTTAACAGGTCCGTTATGACTTATGCCTTTCGTTACAGAGTCGGAGGGTACGGAAAACAGGTGTTCATAAAACCCTTTGACATTTATTAAAATACGAATAAAAGACGACAAGACACGTAAGACTTATAAAGCACAAACACGTAAAACTAGTAAAGCACAAACACGTGAAACTAGTAAAACACAAACACGTAAAATACCATGAAATAAAACAAAAGAATATGACACGAACTTTGAAACCTTAAAAACACCGGTCTAAGATCACTAACTTAAAAATTAAAAATGACATAAAAGTCTCCCAGTACCCTACCGAAAGATACTTCGCAACCACTTAGGAGGAGAGTGCCCATTCCGGGATTACTCAAGCCACGACCTCCTCTAACCAGAGCGACAGCAAGACCCTACCTGGTGCTTCTTACCCACCCTCGTTACCTTTTGGCGTGAGTAATTTTAAGTGAGGGTGGATCTCTTAAGAAAAAGAGCTTAAAAGTGTTTGAAACTATATTAAAGTTATAAAATAAAGATAAAATAACTAAAATGAAAAGATTATAAAAAAATGTTTAAAAAAGTAACTTGTTTTAATTTTATAAGTAAAAAGAAAAACTCTCTTAATGGATTCGTTCATTTTCATATCGTTCGTGTTTTAACCATGGTTTATTTAGGGTAAGAATAATATATAAATAGGTTTTTGATAAAATAAGGTTAAATAAAATACAGTACAATATAGTGTAATAGACAAAGCAGGCGTGTTTTCGTTTTCCTCAGCAAGCGAGTGCAGGGCATCATCACACTCGGGAGCAGTAGTTTATAATGCTTAGCAGGTGCGCAGGTTGGTAAATGGGGTCAGAGGGAACGCAGGAGCAATTGAACTGGCAATCCTGCAGGGGATTAAGAATAAGGTGCGTGTACAGTGATTGAGGGCGTGATCACTACGAATGCAAAGTGATCCACGACAGGTGGAGAGGGAGGGGAGGGCGTATCGCTGGGGGAAGGTGGGGGTGGGGTGCTCGAAGGGGTGGTGGGCACAGGCGTAGAGGTTGTATGGGGGGGAAGGTTGTGTGAGTGTGCAAGATTTTGCAGGATGGAGAATAAGACGTTCTCATAGGGGGAGGGGAGGCGAAAGGGAAGGGTTGGTAGGAGGACTGGTCGTGGGCAGGGGAGGGGAGGGAGGACGTGGTTTGGAGAAGGGGGGTGAATCTTCTGTGAGTTATACTTCCTCTCCACATTCCTGCTTCTGAGTAGGCATCACGTCTTGGGCAAGCAATTTGATGATGGTGAACTGCTGGTCACAGAACATTCTAATCAGCAAGTCTATCTTGTTTTCGATGATATCTTGATTGATCACAGCTGGCTCGTTGTGAGTCTGGGTGCCTTTGTGACTTGGTTTGTGGAAAAAAAATCACAAAGGGTGTGGATTTTTTTGTTGGTGACCAATCTGTAGTTGGAATGTTTGTTGTTGTCGTTGCGAACACTGATTTGTTATTGTTCAAACACTGATCAATCATTGTATGCACGATGACCATTATCATGCTTTTAATGTCACGTGTCGTGCTCCTTGGTTTTCTAGATTCCGATATGTCTAAAATGATGTTGTTAGCCTGGTTAATTTCTTCAGGGCTGTACAACTTCTTTATATGGTCGCATAAGACCGTCCTTGCCCATGCTTTCTTCGTTGCGATAAAGCAAAGGATGGTGTTCAGCACTATTGTTATGTTGCCTATTTGATACACTGCTTTTTTGTTGTAATCACTGTTGTCCATGTCGTCACTGCTGTCACTGTATACACTTTTTCCATTGCTGTGTTTGGAAGGGATGTCAGGGTTGTTAAATAGCCCTGTACCCTGGGCGGAGGGGCAGCCTTGACCCCGGCTGTCGTGGGGGTGCCCATTATCATGGGCGGGGGGGCAGCTTTGACCCGCGCTGCCGTGGGGCTCGTTGCATTGGGTAGAGGCCCCGTTACCCTGGGGAGGGGGCATGATACCCTGGGTCAAGGATCCCCGTTCACTCGGGATAAGAGCTCGACCTAGCTGCCCGAGGAGGCACCGTGGAAGCCCCCTGACTGGCCCCCTTCGACCCGGGGAGGGTAGTCGAGTTGCCCTCTGACTTGTGCGGGACCACGACCATGGTTTGCTGAGCTGTTTGGCTGCGGCGGAGAGGAGGCAAAAACACGTTCGATCGAGAGAGAAGATAGAAGAGAGAAGAGAGAGAGAGAGAGAGAGAGAGAGAGAGAGAGAGAGAGAGAGAGAGAGAGAGAGAGAGAGAGAGAGAGAGAGAGAGATGTATATATTGTATATTATATATATGTATGTATGATATATATATATACATATATATATATAAATGCGTACACATATACATGTAACTCGTGAAGAATTCGAAACGTTACGATTCATATTCATTTTTTACTGAGGCAGTTTTCCTTTCAAATTTGTGTACACGTTACTGTGTTTGTGTCAATCATAGATACATATGTATTCACACAGACGCACACACACACATATATATATACATATATATGGTAGAAAAACCCACAATGTAAAACTAGATTTATTGAAAATGAGACTACAGTTTCGGAATCCACCTGGCTTTTATCCTCAGGTCTGAAGAGGAAAGGGAGAGGACGGGTTATAAAAGAGAGAGAGGAAATGCAACACGGTAACACGGGGTAGCTAAGGACAGACGGTCGGGCGGACTATGTGCAGCGTGACCAGCATACAGGAGAAGGCGGAGGATGTGGGAAGCGAGGAGACTGTCGGCAGGAGAAAAGCCGCTGTTCAGGTTGAAATTAGGCAGCAGCTTTATCAAGGAGGATTTCACCGGTCTGTGGGCGTGGACATCAGCATAAGGAAAAGCAATTCGTGCCGCTGACTAGTTCATGTGATGGCCTGTATCTCACTGATGGCAAAAGAGGGCGTTGTTGTTATGACCCCTGGATACAGCATACTTATGTTGAGACAGACGCTTAGTAAGACAAGCGCCCGTCTCGCCAAAGTATTGCTTATCACAGGAAGTTCAAGGAACAGCATAGATGCCCACCTTCGAGGAAGAGGGAGGACCGGTATGTTCCAGGATGCGACGAAGACTGTTCACCTGGCGAAAGATCAGCCTGCAGTTGAGAGTGTGAAGAGGGCGGCGGAA
>NC_061845.1:4772349-4774849 GCF_019202785.1 Penaeus chinensis
TTTCGCGTGTGCATAGTTTTTTTATAATGATATCTCGATGCAATAGTTAAATGAAAAACATGAGACATTTTCTTTCAAAATTTTAAAAATTTGAAATTTAATTATTTCCTTATCGGTTAAAATTTAAATACGTCTTGAATTATTTAAAATTAACTACTGGCTGTAAGCATTGAGTAAGGCTTTAAGTTCGTCCTTCTGTTCACTTTTGATAAATGTGCAAAAACCTTTCGTTTGAGGTTAACAGGTTTGTATTGCGACGGAGGCGGAAGTATGAATGGGTGAGAGAAAATGACGTATAGCTTGACGTGTGCTAAACGTGTTTGGATATAATATCTCCTAAAGAAGGAAACAGTCTTTCTGATGAAGTTACATCATTTAAATATATATAACAAGGCTCTAATCTCATTCATTTTTGTTCACGTCTGTAACAGAAGAAGGAAAATGTTGAGCTTTTCCTGTTGCCTCAATCAACTAGATGTTTGGTCTTGCTTGCGCGCTCTCTCTCTCTCTCTCTCTCTCTGTCTCTCTCTCTCTCTGTCGCTTTCTCTCTCCCTCTCACTTTCTCTCTCTTGCTTTCTCTCTCTCTCTCGCTTCCTGTCTCTTCCACTCTCTCTCTCTCTTTCACGTTCTCTCTCTCTCTCTCTCTCTCTCTCTCTCTCTCTCTCTCTCTCTCTCTCTCTCTCTCTCTCTCTCTCTCTCTCTCTCTCTCGCTTTCTCTTTCTCTTTCTCGTTTTCTCTCTCTCTCTCTCTCTCTCTCTCTCTCTCTCTCTCTCTCTCTCTCTCTCTCTCTCTCTCTCTCTCTCTCTCTCTCTCTCTCTCTCTCATTTCTCCCCAAAGCCTCTCTTCACATTCACTCTCACATAAAAAAGCGAGACTAAGAAAGAAAAGAACTAAAAGCCTAATGTTAAAACAATAACTAGGTCAATTGTTAAAACACTAAAAATAGTTGTTATGTACATCTGCTAGTCATTGAGGAGACAACTGTTGATGCGACTCTTGAATTGTTGTCGAGACGTTGCGTATCAAGAATGAGCGTACGTGGAACTCTGCCCTGCTCTTGTCTCTAGCGTCCACCACGTGTGTTGTGGTTGGAATCGTGTAGAGTGTGATGTCGAGTTTGCATCACGTTAACCTTGTGCATTACACACAGGTCGCCAACGTTGCGCCGGTGTTGCAATAGTTGAAGTGTGACAGCCAGAGGTTGCCGTGTTTTGTAGCGCATGATTGTCTCCACCCTCTTCTGAAGCCTATCCAGGAGGGGGAGATATGAAGGTGGATAGGCAGAAAACTTAAGCGGACTGTACTCCATAAGACTGCGGACATGCGACTTGTAGGGTGATGTATCCAAGCTTCCTCGCAGCTGTCTCAGCTACCTCCTGGACGTGAAGTGTGTATGTTAAGCCGCTATTGAACCCTTCTCCGAGGATCTTGATGGAGTCATGCAGAGACATTTTTTGCCGTCGTGTCGGATCTTTGGAGCGGGCGAGGTCATGTCTCTCCGACGTGAGATGGGCATCGCCTGTATCCTCCTCTGGGGCCACCGTCACCTGCCATCTCCTGCTCTACGTCACGAAGCTCCCAAGCGTCTGAATGGTGCGCGCTATCGTTCGTTGGTGGTCGTCTCGCTCACACGGGAATGGCATCGTGCAGTCGTTCCCTTTCTCTTTCTTTCTTGCTTCTCTCCCTCTTTCTCATTCTTGTTCTCTCGCTCTTTTTTCTTTCTCTCTCCTCTTTCTCTCTTTCTCTCTCTCTCTTGCTTTCTCTCTCTCCCTCTTTCTCTCTCTCGCTTTCTCTCTCTCTCTCTCTCTGCCTCACACACACATTCTTGCTTTCTCTCTCTCACATTTTTTGCTTTCTCTCTCATTACCTTTTCTCTCTCTCTCTCTCATTCTTGCTTGCCCTCTCTCTCTCTCTTGGTTTCTATCTTTCTCTCTCCCGCCTTCCCTATCTATCTCTCGTTCTCTCTCTTTCTCATTCTTGCTTTCTCCTCTCTCTCTCTCTCTCTCTCTCTCTCTCTCTCTCTCTTCTCTCTCTCTCTCTCTCTCTCTCTCTCTCTCTCTCTCTCGTTCTCTCTCTCACTCTTGCTTGCTCTCTCTCTAATTTTTGCTTTCTCTCTCTCTGTCTCCCTCCCCCCCCCCCCCCTCTCTCTCTCTCTCTCTCTCTCTCTCTCTCTCTCTCTCTCTCTCTCTCTCTTCTCTCTCTCTCTCTTTCTCTCTTCTCACTTTCTCTCTGTCTCACTTTCTCTCTCTTCTTTCACTCTCTCTCACTTTCTCTCTTGCTTTCTCTCTCTCTCTCTCTCTCTCTCTCTCTCTCTCTCTCTCATCTCCTCTCTCTCTCTCTCTCTCTCTCTCTCTCTTCTCTCTCTCGCTCTCTCTCTCTCTCTCTCTCTCTCCTCCTCTCTCTCTCTCTCTCTCCTCTCTCTCTCTCTCTCTCTCTCTGTGTCTGTCTGTCTGTCTCTCTCGCTTTCTCTCTCATTTTCACTTTACCTCTCCTTCTCTGA
>NC_061845.1:4782349-4802349 GCF_019202785.1 Penaeus chinensis
CTTAGTGAATCTGAAAACAAAACTTTATCAATAGCAAAAATTTCAGCAAGAAAGATTGATGTATGATTCGGCAGTCTGAACTTCATTTCACATTCAGTCGACCATACTCCCGCACCCACATATTCATCTGTCTTAGAACCGTCGGTGTGTGTATATGCAGAATAGGGAGATGTTTAATAAGGATCTCTCTGAACCTCTGGCGTACCTCCACCTCAGGCGTCATGGTCTTAGCTGATGGAAGCCAGGCTTCCATGATGGAAAAGTTGGGGGATTCCCTATGGCGCTATGTTAGACTGAACCAGGGTATCGATGCAGTAATAACGACTTTCTCGACAAGGTCGGAGTCGCGTGGAAAATGGCCTAATGCCACCATTTCCGTTAGGATAACTCGGGTCTCGAGCTACCTTAGCGGCATAGGTCAGTGCTAACTAGCCACGTCTGAGTCGAAGGGGAGGTACTCCTGACTCCACCTCTAAACGCTCGATACGAATACATTTCAGGATTCCAAGACACATTCGCACACAAGCATTCTGCACAGCATCCAAACCTTTCAAAATTGAGTTAGATGCAGAGCCATACACGATTAACCTATAATCTACTTTAGACCTAATAAGGGCTTTATATATCATTAGCAAAGACTTTCTATCAGCTCCCTATTTATTTCCAGCAATGCACTTCAATAAATTTAGTGCTCTTTGACATTTATTCTTCAACTAATCAATGTGGTCTTTCCAAGTGAGTCTACGATCAAAGAGTAGACCAAGAAATTTAGCAGAATTTTTAATGGGTATTGTGTGATTACCTAAAGTTAGCCTGATGTTTGGCATGTTCCTATGTGAGAAAGAAATCACCCCAATACTTTTCTTGTTAAAAATTTAAAACCATACTGGAGGCCCCAGTTATGAATCATTTGCCGAGAATTCTGCATTACTGCTGGAATGCCATAATGCACAATCATCAGCATACAATGAGTATTTAAGACTCCGAGGGGGAGCTGGTAACATGTCATTGATCATACATAAAAATATTGTTTGTGACAAGACACTTCCTTGAGGGACCCCGTTTGCCTGGACAAAAATATCCGAAAAAGTGACATTGTCGGAAAAAGTTTGACAAGTTTGAAATTTCGAATAAAACATGACAAGTTTCCATGTAATCCAAAAGCATAAAGTTTTCTGGGTAGGCCATAGCACCATGTCATGCCGTAGGCTTTTTCTGTATCTAAGAACTGAAATCAAATATCTCTTGAATATGACTCCAGTTTTACTAGTTGATCAAGAGTTTGGCGTCCCTTTCGGAAGCCGCACTGCACTGCTCGTCCACTAGCAAATTTTTGGTATTTAAAAAATGCAATAGCCTACTGTTAACAATTCGTTCCATAACCTTCCATAAGCAACTTGTAAATGCAAATGGCCGGTAGGAGTTGGCAGATCTGGGATTTCCCCCTCCTTTCAATATGGGAATGATGTGGCCGAAGTTCCATGAGTTTGGAAGTGTGGCTCTTCCAAATTTCATTGTACACCTCTAGCAGCTTACTCATGCCATCATGATTAAGATGCTTTATCATCTCATGTCGAATCTCATCGGGGATGTCCCTCTAAAGGCTTCTAGGGCTTGGACAAGGTCATTCATTGTTAAATTTTTGTTGTAATCAAAGTGATCTGGGGCAATGTGTATAGGTTGCAGCTCAGTAGCATCCTTGGTGGTCAGGAATGCAGGATGGTAATTTTCTGAGCTGCTTGTGTAAGAGAACTGCCTGGCGAGTGCATTAGCAATGTCTCTAGGTGAATCGATATTAGTACCCTCGTGAATTACATTTTTAAGTTTGATAATTTTTTTTTTTTTTTTTATTTTATTAACAGTGGACCAAACCCCTGGTATTGTAGTATTGCTTCTATTGTAGAGACAAAGGTCCGCCAGGAGTCTCTTCTTGCTTGTCTTATTATCCTACGAGCCCTAGCTCTTGCTTGTTTGTAATTGCAAAAGTTCTCGTTATTGATGTCATTTTTGAAAAACCTGTGGGCCCTGTTGCGTTGGCAAAGTGCCCTGCGGCAATCTGGTGTCCACCATGGAACTCTATGCTTAATGCTATCTGTCAATGCTTAAGAAATGGATGTCAGTGTCTGCTCTTTTTACATTAAAGTTAGGTGCTGAGGGCGTTCTTACTGGGTCACATGAATATTCAATAAAAATCGGAAGGTGATCGCTTCCCAACGAGTCAATGGTGTGCCACAGGCACTTGGCTGCTATTGATTACCGGTATTATTGTCCATCCGCGTCGGACTACCATCGTTCAAAAGGACCAGATCAGAATCATTAATCAACTTAACTACTTGCTCACCTCTACCATCCACCCACAGGGAACCCCATCACGTATGGGAATCTCCCTCAGGATGGTTTGGAGACCGAAGCCTCCATGTCCTGCATCTCCTGGCGAGGGAGACGACTGACAGATTACGACCTGCTTCTCTCTCGAGAAACCGATCGAGAGCCAGGCGAATTCCTCACAGGAGTCACATAGGTTAGTTGCGATCCAGACTGATTCGGTATCAGCCTCCTTAGGATGTTTATGCTGTGTTGATGCAGCCATTTGAACGGCCAATTTAGTCAATTGATATACTTTAATGTTGAATTATTTAACAGTTTGTCTCAGTTCAGCAATTTCTTTATCTTTCGCTGCAAGCTGTTGACTGACATTACTTGCACTAGGGGTGATGTTAGTTACTGCTGCAGCATAGGAAGTATCGGGTTGGTGTGTCAAACTTTCCACTTTCCTCTTAGCTTCAGTATAACTAACTTCATGTTTTCTCATATATGCTAATGTCTCCTTCTTTAGGCTGCTATAATCAGCAGAGCCTGACTGATGGGGACCTCTTCAGTTAGCACATTTGGACCTTTTTGATGATAAATGGGTTCACATTCAAAAGCGATTGATTTTCATTCACGCGTTTAACATTCGCGAAACTTGCATTCTATTGAAAAGAGGTAAAGGTTTGCCATTACTAGGGGTTCTATTGTTCACAGTCGAATTGATCGTAGAGTGGTCATGGGTCAACTTCCTCCTTGAGACGGAGAAAGGTTAGCATCCATCCTGGGTATCGGGCCGAGTCCGACCCCTTGGCCCGAAGCCGTAGTCCTGAAAGAATCAAAAACTCTAAATTTTTGGTATCAACCTAACAGCAATAGCTAAGGGAGTAAGGCAATTTTCCGTCCTCTACCCCCTCAGTGGAATCCTGGTTGCGTTCTCCAGCACCAAAGGGGGATTGAGTTATGAACACGGAAGTTCACAAGGAATTCTGGTAGCCTCAGGTAAGCCACATGAAAAGAGGAAAATAATTAAGAATAAAAGAAAACGTGCGCCCAAAGGACGCCTAAAACTATTGGGCCTCCCTACCCAGGGGTCAAAGTCCACAAGGGCTACCCTGGTGTAGTAGAGAGCTGTGGGTCTGAGGTGGGGTGCTGACTACGCCTACTGTAGTCTCGTGTCACCCGCAAAATCAACTGCACTGAAGGTGCCGGCAAAGCAATAAAAAGTGCAAAAGGATCTGTTAAAACAGATTTTACTTTATTTGAGCTTACGTTAGAAAACTCAGTCAAGCGAGACGAGAGGCCCAGGGTTCCAGTGTATCTCTTGTGGCACAAGACTTTTTCATTTGTTGCTGCTGCGTTATGAACAATGCGTGAGCTTAGCAAAATCACAAACACGAGTGCTGTGACTCTTTCTTCCGTCTTTCTTACCCTTTTATACAGGCCTTCTTGGCGGATTCGCAGGGCAGCGTCTTGAGAAATGGCGCGAAGGAGGTTAGGATCGCTTGTTCTCCAACTAGATCGTTTGGGGTCAAGGCGATTTTTATTCATTTGAAGATTTCGCGACGATAAATTAGCAACTGCAGATGGAACAGCGGCAGTTGTTGCAATATATACATATATATATATGTGTGTGTGTGTGTGTGTGTGTACATATATATGAACCGTATTCATGTTGACAAATGATATTCATGATATTCATGAGAATGAATATCTTCACAATACAAGAGATGTATTTGACCGGTTTCGATTATATTATATATTTCTGATGAATATATAATCGAAACCGGTCAAATACATCTCTTGTTTTGTGAAGATATTCATTCTCATTCATACCTTATATATATATATATATATATATATATATATATATATATATATGTGTGTGTGTGTGTGTGTGTGTGTGTGTGTGTGTGTGTGTATATAGATGTGTGTGTGTGTATATATATATATATATATATACAGATGCTTGTGTGTGTTTATATATGTATATATATATTTGTATATATATATATATATATATTATTAAATGAACCCACTTCTAATATAGGAACTTGAACGCGTTCATGTTAACATCTTTAATTAACGAGTTAAGTAACCGTATAATTGTCAGCGACGACTGACAAGTCTATTTGCTTGCTCGTCTTGCTGACCCCCCCCCCCCCCCCCCCTCTCCGTCTTGAGCGCCTACCCGTGTTCCTTGGAGCATTGCCTCGCTCACCCCTCCATTGCCAAGGCCTGGGCTAGACCTCTCTGCCATTTCCTGTTTCTGTCTTTTTTTCTGTTTGTAATTATTTTCACTGTTAGGATTAGGGCGATACATCATACCTTAATAATGTATCGCATAGGTAGTATTTTCTTGTTTTTGTTTGTGTGGTGTTTATTTTTGTGAAGGGAAATAATAAAATAAATTGTAAATATTAATTGATTTTACGTATTTTCCAAATCTCTTTTGACAATTAATAAATTCTAATTAATGATAGAAGATGATTGATAACTGACAATGAAAGAGGACATTAATGCATTTGTTATAAAAAAGGATTACAATAAAATAATGAAAGTACTTTATCAACAATGAATTATAAATATACATTAAGAGAAGACATGATAAATGAATGATTTAATTAACATTGAATGATAATAGGCTAACGATATTAATGAGCATCGTAATCAAGAATGAAGAATGAATGACATCAACAAGAAGAAACTTGACAATCACTATTAGTACTTTGACACAAGGATAATTGTTGTTACTTGGTATTTAGCCGTTCTTACCAGGCCACATCACTCCGTTTTGATTTATACTCTATGGTTCTGGCTACCACATTACGAGGAGTTGAGTTAGGCGGAGCTGCTCTTCCCCTGAATTCTCTTAGGCGTAACAGTATATACTTACATATACACACACATATATGTGTGTATTCATATATGTATACATATATAAATATATATACCTATATATATATGTATATAGGTATATACATTGATAGATGTATACATATATGAATACACACATAAATATGTGTTTATTGATATTTGTTTAGTATTCATATACATAAATGAATACGGATATATAATATAATGTAAACAAATATATATGTACATATGAATATATGTGTATGGATGTATGTATCTCTCTCTCTCTCTCTCTCTCTCTCTCTCTCTCTCTCTCTCTCTCTCTCTCTCTGTACGTGTGTGTATTTGTGTATGTGTGTATGTGTGTAGGTATGTGTGTATGTGTGTGTGTGGATGTGTGTGTGTGTGTGTGTGTGTGTGTGTGTGGACATGTGTGTATGTGTGTGTGTGTGTGTGTGTATGTGTGTGTGTATGTGTGTGTGTGTGTGTGTGTGTGTGTGTGTGGACATGTGTGTATGTGTGTGTGTGTGTGTGTGTATGTGTGTGTGTATGTGTGTGTGTGTGTGTGTGTGTGGATGCATGTGCATATAGATGCTTATGTGCCCTAAACTTTGATTGAAAATATGCAGTTCAGCAGGCGTACTAAGAGGATACATCGAGAATAAAAGAATTTCCGAGCACAGTCCTTAAATGTCAAAAGCTTTAGCCTTAATCTTAAATATATATATATATATTTTTTTTTCTCACAGCATAACATTCCTTCTAATATTTCACAGGAGTCGTGGCGTCGGAAATACTCGTACAGTGATTCAGATATGTCGAGTCTCTTTCATTCAGATAATATGTAAATGTTTAAATAAAAAACAAAAAAAAAAATAAGGTATTTGAAGAACGCGGACACTCATCCACCTTCCTAAAATTCCTACCTGCCTTCAAAAAGGGAAATAATAAGGTCAAAGCAAGCAAGTTGTCGGAAAAAACAATGTGGATGCTTCGAAGAAAGTTTTGAATCATGGGTACGGGCTTCCACGAACGCACGTGTGAGCGTATTAGTGTGCTAATGTGTGTGTATATATGTTTGGACTGTGTATATGGTTGTGTGTGTATGGTGTGTGTTTGTCTGTATGGTATATATATATATTCAAGTGTGTGTGTGTGTGTGTGTGTGTGTGTGTGTGTGTGTGTGTGTGTGTGTGTGTGTGTGTGTGTGTGTGCAGGCATATATATGTAAATAAGTAAATTTCTATATAAAATGTGTTACATTCTTCTATCACACACACACACACATATATATATATATATATATATACATATGTATGTATATATACACATGTATGTATACATATAAATATATGTATATGCATATATATGTATACACACGCATATACATATATTAAGGGCCGCAGTGGTTAGAGCGTCGGGCACAAAGACTCGACGACAATCTGAGTTCAAGAGTTCGATCCAGCGGCCCCCTAGCAAGAACCTCCATTGCCTACAGATAACCCGATCAGGATACGTGAAGCCACGGTTAGCAGGAGGTGGATGTGGATTTCAAGCAAAAGCAGAGAGTGTTCTCACTGGTCGACCCACGTGATGCTGAATAGTAGAACCACGTCATGGTTAATGGTGGAGAATTCACTGTCACTGAAAAAAGAGCTTCGGGAGCCTTCTTCAGTACTTCTCCCTAGTCAATCAATCATCAAGATTTCAAAGGATTACTCGGAATAGCGTGAAGGATCTCGCCACTTGGAGATAGCTGCTGGAACAAAAGCAACAAAATTGCTGCGTTGCGCGTGGTGGCGAGAGACATATGGGTCATTGGCCTTAGCTGTTCAATTCTGAACTATCTCCCATACACACACACACGCACACACGCACACGCACACATATGCGTGCGTATATGTGTGTATACACCCATATACAAACACATACACACATATGCGTGTGTGTGTGTTTGTGCGAGTGTGCGTATATGTATGTATTTATAGGCATATATATATATATATATATATATATGCATATATATGTATATATATGTATATAAACATATATATACATATACATATGTGTATGTGTGTGTGTGTGTGTTAACTAAATGAAGAGTTTGTATTTATATGTTGTACGCATGTAGGTACACATATATTTTATCTATTCGTTAAACCCCCCACTTATCTGCCTTTACATACAAGTGAGTATAAACACGTAACGTTATTTATCGCCGGATTTATCACCCTTCAATATAGTAATGATTAGGCGCTTTAGGTAATTATGTTTCAGTATATAAAAGCTATCATATTACCACTCGTAAAACAATAAAGGTAAAATAAAAATTATGATGCCATTGTTATTATTGCTATTATTGTCATTACCCACTTAATAATGTTTGTTTCTGATGTTTTTTTGTTATTTACGATGCCTTTTTTTTAGTATTGGTATAATGTTATGTTGCTCTTATCAAAAATAACCTTATTATCATATCTCTGCAATATTACCATCAGCATTATTATTATTAAGATTTTCAATGTTATCATCAATGTTGCTATTTTTACTCTGATTTTTTTATTGTTATCATTAACATTATTTTCACATTTACCATATCCGTCATTTTCAGACCTATAGGCATTATCATTACTCATTATTGTTACTAGTGTCATTACCATTATCAAACTATTATTGTGATTATCATTTCATATATCGATCATCAGATAGGTGGATAGATAAATAGATAGATAGAGCTATATAAATATATGTAATATATATGTGTATATATGCATATTTATCTGTATATATATGTGTGTGTGTGTATATATACTTACATATAATCTTCTATACATATATATATATACATTATATATATATATATATATATATATATGTGTGTGTGTGTGTGTGTGTATGTATATATATATATATATATATATATATATATATATATATATACATGTATGTGTATATATATATATATATACATCATGCATATATCCATCATTATCATCTTTTTATTAGCATACCATCATCGCCATCAATCATCATCAGTTATCCTTACATTCTTCTCTCTAGCTACTCAAATCTTATATTTCTTTTACATTAGTCTTCTTCTTTTCATCCAAACCTCCTTCCTCCCGTCTTGCCAACTTAAGCACTACAGCAGTTAAGGAAATAAGTCTCCGGGACGTTTGCCAAGCTGACGAAATCTTGCCTCACCACACACCTGATGCTTGCCTGGTGGAGGAACGAACTCAAGCGGATCCAAGCGAGGTTGCATTGGCAGGGGGTCGTTTCTGTGAATGGATGAGTACGTAGGTGTAGTTGTACAGGAATGCAGGGTGTTGCTTTTGTTGTCATTGATATAAGGTTGTTGGTATTGTAATAATCACATTATTATTATTATTATTATTATTATTATTATTATTATTATTATTATTATTGATGCTGTTGTTGTTGTTGTTATTGTTGTTAAAATTATTTTTATCATTATTAGCATTATCCTTAGTGTTATCATTATTGATATCATTATCATTACTGATATCATTGTTATTCTCGTCATTAATGATATTATAATTAGTGATAAAAAAAATATTATGATTATTATCATTATCACTTTCATTATCATCCTTACAATTACTATTACTACTATAGAGTATAATCACTCACCATCATTATCATATCCTTACCAACGATTCACCACCAAATCACCATGAACGACAATACACCAGAGAAAACAACCTACCTTGAACAACAACTTGAGCCCCACTGTTGAAAACGTTAAAGAAATTTCCAATGGTGATCGGGTAGTTAAGCATAAGGGTTAGAGTCGTGTTTGCTGTGAAACCTGCGGGATAGAGAACACAGACTGTAGACTCCGTAGATATAAGTATTGCACTAAGACGGGCATTAAAACAATAAGAACCACATACCTTCAAAGGAACCAGGAAAGACGTTTTCCATGTAAATGCCACCGAGCTGTACGGTCTTGAGAGCCGGAGAGTCGAACTGGAAGGCACCCGAAGTCACATTGGAACCGCGGAGACGACTTCCCTCCAGGTCAAGAACTTCGAGCTTCTTGAGGGTAGCGAAGGCACCGAAGTCGATGGCGAGACCTTGTTGGTTGTTTCCTACGCCCTGTAGTTTCAGGACCTGCGGGGAAAGGAGGTAAGAAAGACTGGTTTTAAAGTACTTGCTCACCTTCATAAAAAAAGTGTTTGACGAGCTGTGATGGTTCAAGGTCGATTAAGAACTTAAAAAATTGAGTTGTTGTTTTAATATTGTGCTTAAAGATATAGTGTTATATACTAAAATGAATGCAGATACGCTAGTACATTACGATGCATACTAAGAGAGTTGTGAAGGCATGAACTTCTTACATGGCATAGATAAAAAGACAATAAAAAACATTTTCGCTTTGCCCAACATACGTAAAAGAAACATTTGAGTCGGGATGTAGCAATTTAGCAGTATACGTTTGCGGTTTAGTATATTGTAGAAACAAAAGTAGCACACTATGAGATAGGTGCCTAAGCCTAATATAGCGAAAAAAGGTCTCACATTTCCAGGCGTATATTTGCGTTACCTGTAGGTTGGGCATGCCGGCGATCGCGTCCTTCGAGATGAGCTCCAGAGCCGCGGCGTTCTGGGTGTACTCGGTCACGCTGGATGACTTCAGGGGCGGAACGTAGGCCAACTGAGATGAACTGAGGTCAATCTGGGTCACGACGTCCCTCGAGGCGCCCAGGAAATCTTCCGCGCTCACAAGGTTGATGTTGTTTGTGATGACAACGCGCTGGAATTTCATGTCTCCGAGCAGATCTACAGGGAGTGAGTTGACGTTGGGGTTGTTGTTGAGCGAAAATCCCGCGAAGTCAAGAAACCCTGCCTCGCTGAGAGTTTTCATGGCGTCAACCACCTCGGAGACATCTTGGACGGCGGAGCAATCGATGAAATTCTCGACGGATTCGTGGTCGCAGGCTGAGTTCTCCAGTACCGAGGACACGGCGGTGTAGCCCAACCCTGCGGCTGCGTGAGCGAGCAGGACGGCGAGAAGGAGGACCTGTTTCTTCATGGCTGTGGTAGCGAATGTCGAAGGGCTCTCCCAGGGCGTCTTTTATCACGTGCCCTACTCTCTCTCTCTCTCTCTCTCTCTCTCTCTCTTCTGGGCTGATAACGTGCTTTTATTGGTGGGATTTGCGCCTTGATTTGTGTTCTTTCACAATGTATGTAGCTTATCAAACTTCGGGTAATAAATACCAACGAGCGCCTGTATTCAAACGTCACTACGTATGTGTAAATATGTGTATAAGTGTGTGTGTGTGTTAGTGTTTATTTGCGTGCGTGCGTGTATATATAAATATATAGATAGATAAATTCATATTTAAATAAATATATATATATCATATTATATAAATATATATATACATATATGTACACATATGTATGCACACACACACACACACACACACACACACACACACACACACACACACACATATATATAAATATATATAAATGCACGCACACACACACACACTCTCTCACACACACACACACACACACACACACACAGACACACACACATTCACAAACATATATATATATATATACACACAGCTATCTTTCTCCATGGGAAAACATACAAATAACGTAAAAAACACAGGCTCTATGTGTTATAAAATATTGAATACGATTTTATGGAATCTCAATAAAAAAGTTAAGACAAACCCTTGAACGATGACGTGATTCGATGATTGGTCTTAAGCATTCGATCTTAAGCAATAAACTGATAACGTCATCGCAGTATGTGTTTGTAATCGCATTGATATATGAATATACATATATACATTTATATATATACATATACATATGTACATATATATACTTATATATACATATATATATACATTTATATATACATATACATGGATATATATACATGTATATACATATATATGTATATACATCTACATGTATACACACACACACACACACGCACACGCACACGCACGCACATACACACACACACACACACACATGCACACATACACATGCACACACACATATGCACACACACACGTACACGAACATACGTTAATATATATTCATAGGTAGCTAGATAGATACATAAAAATATATATGAATTGTGTGCATGTATATATACATACACACACGCACACACATATACAGTATAGATATGTGTGTGTGTGAATATAGGTATATATGTATCTATATACATAAATATATGTGAATATATAAACATATATATATAAATGTTTGTGTGTGCATACATACATACATACATACATACATACATACATACATACATACATACATACATACATACATACATATATAGAAAGATAGATAGACATAGATATAGATATGTATAGATATAACCATATACATTCAAATACACACACACGCACACACACACACACACACACACACACACACACACACACACACACATAAATATATATATATATATATATATATATATATATATATGTATGTATGTATGTATGTATGCAGACATACATAGTATATATGTACATTATATATTTAGATAGATAGATAGATATAGATATAGATACAGATATAGATATATATATATATATATATATATATATATCGGCCTATCTAACTCCTCGCGGCAGGTTTAGTCAATTTGTTCAAGCCACGGCTCCCTAAGGCGTCCTACTGGCCTCCCCCACCCGGGATTATCTCATGAAGAGAACCAGATGGGAAACGAGCTGGGTGCTCATATAGCCTGAGTTGGCGGTCCCAGATTAGGCAAGTAACAGGTCCCATGCCGGTCTCACGGTTGGATACATAGTCCTGCTAATTGTACCCCATGATCCGGCGTAGGGACTTGTTACAAATGACTTCAAAACGAACCTCAAAGGCATAAGATAGCGTCCAGGTTTCGCTTCCATAGAGCAAAGCTGGCAGTATCAAGCCCTTGAAGACACATAGCTTATTCATTCCGCATCTCCTAATACTCAAGTTCATGGTTCCTGCTGCCATCCAATCCATCTACAGACTTCCTGGTCTGACAGACCAAAGACATAGACTGCACTACCTAGGTATGTAAAGCTCTCTGTGACTTCAACGTCCTCTCTGCAAGCATATGTCGAGTGAATGGGTTCCCTTAACAGGCCCCCAAAGTCCTGGATCTTGGTCTTGGTCCAGGCGGCTTTTGGCCTAGGGTCTTCGGCTCATTGTTGAATGCATCAAGAGCCAGTGTAGTGACCCATACCTAGCCAGCCGCGCCGGAGCGCTGAGAATACCTGAGTCTCCCCTGGAGAGCCGAATTAACCGCGCAAACGCAGGTGGATGAAGTGGCCTCCTTCTTTTATGTATTTTTTTTGTATTTTTATTGTTTTTTTTATATTGATTTTACTTCATCCTTAACGTTATCCTTATTTCTAAGGGAACCATAACTATTTTCTTTTATATTTTTTATTTTTGTACTCTTTTTAACACTGGGGTGAGAACTTTTGTGTATTATTTTACAATATTTTTTTTACTGTTTTAAATAGTATTTTTTATGGGGAGTAAGGGGTTGTAACCCCAAGGTTAAGTCACGAAAGCTAATTTTCTTGAGCTGAGCCTGCCACGCCATCTCGGGAGGGGGGAATTAGTTCGTTCCCGGTTTTTAATGGCAGTAAGGTGGGTTATTTTAAGTTTTCCATTTTTATAGTATAAACAAAGTGCTCTTTTCATCTTCGTGTTTTAGGTTCTGGTTCTTGTTCTTATCGTTCTTTTAATGTACGTGTTTAATGTTTACTTGCGTGTTTTATCAGTTTTAAGTGTTTTACTTTTGTTCGTTTTAATAAATGTATTTTTTAAGATTCGTGAGTGAAATTCCTTCTTTTTACTTTAATCCTTTGCAAGAGACAAATGATACCATAACTTTGCTACCTGTGGCAAGCAATTGATAACCTTCTATCAGCCCTTAAAGCTGACCAGACAAACCCTTGTGGATTAGGTCATTTTTTCTATTTCTTGCATACATACTTTCCTTTTTATCAATTTACACTCTTCTAGACGTCTTCCCCTTTCGGTACGTATACTGTTCCTGGACGTGCTAACCAGGTGGTGGCAGCGCTAATGACCTAATTAGCAAGAGTAATTAAGAGTCAATCACTACACCAGCATTAGAGATTCCAGCGATTCAGATATGATAGCAAAATCGTCATCAAAGTCAAGGTCCGTGACCTTGATATTACCCAGTGTTGCTTCACACTGACTATGAATAGTAGCTCTGCCCATTATCAAACACTGCGTTTACTATTGCCACTACTGCCCTCCTCACAAGTTATGTGCCATCTGCTGTAAAAATGGAGGCTCAGTGACTACTAAAACGAGGTATGTGGATTCGTTCGTGATTGAAGAGAAGAAATAGTAGAAGTAGCATAATCTACTGCAAGATATTCGTTTGGATGATGAATATAGGCAAGATCCTTTAAGAAATTTGGAAGATTCATTGACTCATATATTATTATTATTTGAGGAGTTGAGTATTCCTTTCTTGGCAGACTATACTCTCTTGCCATGCCCGCTTCGCCAATTTCCGAACGAGACATGTCCACATTCTACTTATGCGAACTTTTAACATTTGTTTTTCAATATTTTCAGGTTGGTATTTCATCCTTCTTTCATTGTCTGAGAACGCTTAATTTTTTTTTTAATGCATATGGTCCATATATTCTAATGAATAATTAATTAAAGATTAAGACCTATATAGAGATAAACATATTTTATATACATTGTGTTCAAACTTGTGCTTTTGTATTGTTCTCAAATATTTTTCAAAGCAAGAGAAATCCGTAAGATATTCAGTGTTTTAAAATATCGACAGAATAAGAAGGATCGGAAAGAGAAACACAGTCACTCGTCATTTTGCATGCTGGGTTGTATTCCTAAAGAAGGTACAGCAGGAAGATGAGCTTGGAGGAGGGATCCGCTCAGGCCGACCTACCCCTTTAGGGGCAGTGACAGCAGCAGGAGCACTGGGCACACATCCCCCTCCAGGGGGATGACTAGCCCTCCCGGACCCACACTTTCACCTCATCCCTCTCGGACCCACACTTTCACCTCCTTCCAAACGGAGGTGAAGGTGTGGTGGCAACGAAGATGTTACTGCTTTGAGATGATTTACATCACACGGCTGTGTGTAGCGAGGGGATGTATTAGGGCAGCTCCGTTCCCTCTATACGTGGACGTGGAAGAAGCTAAACAGGAGAAAATCCATCATCTGAAATCTTTCGACAGACGCCACTCTTTTGTTTCTCATCGTTTTGTCTTTTTTCTGGAGAGAGTCATAGTGAATGTACACTGTACGTACTTTGTACATTTTGTGTATCATACGCTACTCGGTAATAAAGATCTATTATTTTATGAAATTATCCCCAGTCAAGGTAGCAAATAACAGCATTGGACAAGAATTAGTACTCTCTGTTTTCTAGTGTGTTTTTGTCTGCATTAGCTGAGGGTTAATATCATCATCATTATTATTTTCGTCATGGTTTTGATCGTGTTCGAAGCGAAAGCAAGTGGCTTTGTCAACCGCGGACAAGAACATCGTCATCTGTCTTTTTTAAGCTTTTTCGGTGTTGTTGGAGGACTGGGAAACGGTGTCCTGAGGCTTTTCTTCGTGGATGCAGAACCAAGGCAATCTCTTCTGCAACTCCAACCTGAGAGATGAGGAAAAATGAGAGACGGTCACTACTTAGCACGTTGGGTTTTTTAAGAATTAGCCCACACGCACACATAGGCGTACAGTAAGGAAAAAATAATTAGCGTTACCCTTTTCCACAAACCAATATGAAAAATTGACGAAGTGGTGTGGAATAGCAAGGCAAGGTGGTTAGCTCCGTAATCTGGTGTTAACAGAGAGAAGCGCTCAACTACTCATTGACCACAAGTAAAGATAACGATGGTGTTTTTTTTCTGACTGCATGTCTAAATACTGTATGCACTGTGTGTTGAGTGTGTGTGTGTGTGTGTGTGTGTGTGTGTGTGTGTGTGTGTGTGTGTGTGTGTGTGTGTGTGTGTGTGTGTGTGTGTGTGTAAAACGACAATAGTAATGATATTAGTGACAGACAAACGGACGATGCAGAGGCAGACTGACCTGTATCTCGGGTGGTTGATGGCGTAAACCCAGGGGTCGATACAAGCCATAGATTTGCAGGTTAGAGCTGGGATCATTGACACAAGGGGCGTGAGAACAGACCTGTAAATGGAGAGGAAATTCTAATGGGATAAAGAAGAGGAGTTCCCTGTGTGGATTAATCTGAGAAGATCGTTTTTTTATGTATTGATATTCAGTACTAGGGAAAAGAATAAGTTCGGTCAAAAGCAGTTTTATCTTCTCTCATTCAGTCTGCCGTGGTTAAAAAAAAGTTATTATGAAAAAAAAAACATGAGGAATCTTTGAAGATTCCCTCCTATCTGTATACGAAATATTTCTTCTCTTCTCTTTATCTCTCCTCTCTCTCTCTCTCTCTCTCTCTCTCTCTCTCTCTCTCTCTCTCTCTCTCTCTCTCTCTCTCTCTCTCTCTCTCTCTCTCTCTCTCTCTCTCTCTCGCTCTCTCTCTCTCTCTCTTACAATAGAACAATACCTTCCATAAACCACTTTCCTTCCCTCTTTCCCCTCAAAAAAAAAAAAAAAATCAAAAGAAGAAAACGTGACTCAAACCAAACAGAAAACGGGCATCCCCCATTCCCCCAGAGCGCCATCTCTTACCGGTTTCCGAAAGCGCCGATGAGGGCTACGACAGCGTACGGAGTCCATGACACGAGGAACATGAAGAAAAGTCCCATGCAGACCTTGGCAATGCGGATCTCGGCGGATTTCTCCTGGTCCTCTTTGCTGCCAACACTTCGCAGGTTGTCAACGTTCATCTTCTTAGCCTGTTGGCAGGGGGGAGTGTATCAGTGGGAGGGGAAAAAGTAGTAGAATGGAAATGGGTGTAGTACTAAGGGAATAACATTTCGGAACGGATACACACTTAAATATTGTACGTTATGGATGGTTTCTATTTTTTACTTCTTATTTGTCTTATATTCTTCTTTTCGTTGTTTCCTCCTTTTTGCTATATCCTCTTTTTGTTCTTTTCTCTTGTTCTTTTTAATCCCTCGTTTCGTGTCTCCCCCCCCCATCTTTCTTCTATTCGTCTTTATAATTGTTTTTCTATGTACCTTTATTATCCTGAGTTTTTCACCTCCTCTACTTCTCTTTGTTTTATTCTACCTCCTCCACATCCACTCTCTCGCCTTCCATTTTCAGCAATTCATTATTCCATGCACATGTGTTGTGTATCTTATATCAATGTTTTGTTCGTGTACGTTATCTTTATTATGCAGTGTCATGTCAGTCTGCTACTATTGTATTACTATTGCATTACTTTACTGTGTCCAATATATCAGTGATCGATTCCAACACTACCTGGCAATTGCATATTGCTGCATGACATGGGTAGATTGCTGTAGAGAAACTGGATGAGTACGGACATGCTTTGCAAGAGTATGGCACGAAGTGGGTGATCTCTCGTCCTCGTAGGTTAATACTGAGAGAGTTTCAGAACTGAGAAGGGGGGGAGGGATACCGACTGACTTTTCTCCCTCTCTAGCTCGCATCTGTCGTAAGTCTTGCTTCTAAGTACTCATCATACTCTCGGCACATTCTATAGAAGTATCTCTCTCTCAAGTGCGTGTCTCTCTCTCTCCTCGTCATCTTCAGATGCTCTGTTAGTCTACATACAAGAATGGAAGGTAAGGATTTGATAAATGTTCATGAGAAGGCAAATAGTTATTTTGAGCTCGTCACAGTTGCTATGTCTGTTTGCTTTTGTTCCTGTCATAGATGCTAGTCTGGTATCCATCGGTTCGTATTAATCTAAGCTTCTCATTACGTTCATGTATTCTGAATTCGTTTGTGTTTGCGTTTTGTTTGTGCTCGTGCGTTTAAGTGTTTGTATGCGATGACTCATTCTGTTTGCTGTTGTGTGCATGTTTGCTGGTCCTCCTCACCGGACGACCTCCCAGATCCGAGAGAGCATCATACACCAGCGTACATGTCCCAGTCCCCAGCCATCGAACGCTGTCGGACTTAATCTTGGGTTCAAAGCTTCATTGTCCTGCAAATGCAGATAAGTATATTGTTTCAAATGATCTGATGATGTACTACGCGACCTTTTTTTTTGTCACTTTGCAATATCTACTCATGATAAAAGTGTCGATAGAATTATGTCTGTTCACAGTCTGCCTCGTTATCTCCAATCACGATGATAGAGCCTAACATGTTATCTCAGTCATATATAGTTACTCTACCATAATAGTACTGTAGAATAACACGATAATTTCATTTACAAGTTATAAAATAAAACTCATTTCAGCAATCTGACTTAATTCATCAGTAATTATCAATTACACATACTGATAGTGCTTAATCTGATATTTCATAATGTTCTATGTGTGCAATGATGCTCAATCATAAGCTATCTAACATCCTAATTCCTCTCTTATATCTTCTGCATCTGCTTGTCTGCGTCCATCCTAGAGTAGTCTCCATGACGTACATGTCGCACCGAACTTGCCAATGTTCTCTTTAAGGAATTTTATCACCTGCTCTTGCTCATCTTAAGTCAGTGAGCAGTTCACACGAACATTTGGCGTCCGGATCTCTCTCTTTCTCTCTCTCTCTCTCTTTCTCTCTCTCTCTTTCTCTCTGTTTCTCTGTTTTTTCTCACTACGTTTTTTTTTATTCTCTCTCTCTCTCTCTCTCTCTCTCTCTCTCTCTCTCTCTCTCTCTCTCTCTCTCTCTCTCTCTCTCTCTCTCTCTCCCTCTCTCCCTCTCTCTCTCTCTCTCTCTCTCTCTCTCTCTCTCTCTCCCCCTCTCTCTCTCTCTCTCTATCTCTCTCTCTCTCTCTCTATGTCTCTCTCTCTCTCTATGTCTCTCTCTCTCTCTATGTCTCTCTCTCTCTCTATGTCTCTCTCTCTCTCTATGTCTCTCTCTCTCTATGTCTCTCTCTCTCTCTATGTCTCTCTCTCTCTCTCTCTCTCTCTCTCTCTCTCTCTCTCTCTCTCTCTCTCTCTCTCTCTCTCTCTCTCTCTCTCTCTCTCTCTCTCTCTCTCTCTCTCTTATGTTTCTCTCTCTATGTTTCTCTCTCTCTCTCTCTATGTTTCTCTCTCTCTCTCTCTATGTTTCTCTCTCTCAATGTTTCTCTAGCTCTCTATGTTTCTCTCTCTCTCTCTATCTTTCTCTCTCTCTCTCTCCTCTCTCTCTCTCTCTCTCTCTCTCTCTCTCTCTCTCTCTCTCTCTCTCTCTCTCTCTCTCTCTCTCTCTCTCTCTCTCTCTCTCTCTCTCTCTCTCTCTCTCTCTCTCTCTCTCTCTCTCTCTCTCTCTCTCTCTCTCTATGTCTACATACAAGAATAACAATAAGAGCATTTTTATAACATGTTCAATGGAGAGAGGAGAAAATAGTTATTTTGAGCCTAAAGATCACAGGTATAGCTAATGTCTTGGTTTTGTTTTGTGTCTGTAAATGTTAGATGCTAGTCTGTGTATATCCAATTACGGTTGTATTAATTAAGCTTCATATTTACGTTCATGTATTTAGAATTATAAGTTTGTGTGTTTGCGTTTGTGTTTGTGCGTGTGCGTTTAAGTGTTTGTATGCGAGTGTACTCATTTATGTGTGTGTGTTTGTGTGCATGTATGTGTCTGAGTCCGCCTCCTCACCTGGAACGAACCTCCCCCAGATCCCGAAGAGAGGCATCATACACCAGGGCGTAGCATAGGCCCAAGTCCCCAGCACCATCAGGAACGCTGTGCCGGACTTAATCTTGGGTTCAAAGGGCTTTGCAATTGTCCTGCAAAGAGGCGAGATAAGATAAGAATGTTTCAAAATGATATGATGATGATACTAAACGGCGACCCTTTTTTTTTGTCAGCTTTGCAATTATCTACTCATGATAAAAAAAAGTGGTGATAGAAAATGATATGTCTGTTCACAGTGCCTCGTTATCATGCAACAATGACAGCGATGATAGAGCCAACAATGATGATATCAGTGCAGATAATAGTAATAATAACTATACCAATAATAGTAATGGTAGAATAACAACGATGAAATTTAATTTAGAAAGATAATGATAAAGATAAAAAAAACAATGATAGCAATGATGATATTAATTACAATAGTAATGATATCAATTACAACAATGACTGATAGTGTTAATGTGATGATCTTAATAATAATGATGATAATGATGATGACAATGATGATAATCATAAAAGCTATCATAAAAACAACAAAAGTCTCACTTATATCTGTCGTAGGCGATAGCTGCGTTGGTCATGGCGCCGGAGATCCCAGAGTAGGACCCCATGAGAGCGAACATGTCGCAGCCGAACTTGCCCCAAATGGGTCCCTCGTTGAAGGAATTGATGATAAACACGGGCGTCTTGAGCATCATGATGAAGTCGAGGAGGGCGAGGTTCACCACGAACATGTTAGAGGGCGTCCGGAGGCTCTTAGCTCTGTGGGCGTGGTGGGAGGGTGGGAAGGAGGTATGAGGGATGGGGAAGGGGAGGGAAAGAGAGGGTGGAGGGCAAAGAAAGGGAGTGTGGGAGGGATATAGAGGAAAAGGGGGAAGGGGAAGGAAAAGAGGAGGAGGGGAGAAGGTAAATGAAGATAAAGGATGTGGAGAAGATAGAGGTGAAACAAGGAGAGAGAGGTGGGACGGATAAGAGAAGAGAAATAAAGGAAGATAAAGGGAGAGGAAGAGACAGACAGACAACAGGAGAGAGAGGAAGAGAGGGAGGGAGAAGACAAGAT
>NC_061845.1:4827349-4829849 GCF_019202785.1 Penaeus chinensis
TTTTGATTAGCCTCTGCCGCAGCTGACACATTCTTTACACTCTCTATTGTAATAGGTACATCTCTCTTGACATCACCTTCTATCACCAATGGCACATCTCTAAAATGGCTTTCTGTCATACTTTGCAGGTGTTGGGGATCTTTTTCTTCTATTGTTATCGGAACATCTCTTGCTGCACTGCATGCCCGCACTATTGGCTCTTCCTCCCCCTCTATCGTAATGGGAATATCCTTGATAACTTTGCTATCTGTCATTCTCGGCACGTCATCTTCTCCTTCTACCACTATTTTTATGTCCTTGACGGTTTTCCCTTCAACCACTATCGGTACGTCTTTGAAAGATTTTACTTTTGTGAGAAATGGGACGTCTTTACCATTCATTTGTGATGGTGAAGATGATCGACCCTTTTCACTTAAAATTGTTGCCGTGTTTTCTGTTTGTAATTCTCCTCTTTTCGGACTGCTCTCTGTACCATTCGTTAGTAGGGTTATTTCAATGTTCCTGGGCGCTACGCTGTTCATAGGCTTAGCAGCTGCATCAGATTTTTGTGTCATCTCTTGGCCATTTGTAAGAACAGTTATTTCTACATTCCTGGCGTTTCCCATTGGAATCTCTGCCTCCTCATTATTTTGATTTCTTACTTGCAATTCCTCTTTTATTTCACTTTCTTTCGCATCTTCTTTTATCTCTGTTGCGACATCACTAACTAGCTCTGGAACATCTCGCATAGTATCATCTTTTGTGAGCTGAGGTACCGCTCTCGTGGTATCGTCCCTCGGGAGTTCAGAGACATCTCTAATAGTGTCATCTTTGGTTAGCTCAGGCATACATCCCGTGGTATCTTTGGTCAAGTCTGGTACATCTTTTGCAGTGTCACCATTTGTCACCTTTTGGTCTCTTGTCACTGTTTCACTGTCAGTCAACATGGAGTAATCATTCGTCATATTAACTGTTAACATCGAGGGCAAGTCAGCTAGTACATCGGCCTCGGTTGATGTGTACCCTGTATCGCTGACAGTAGTCAGTGAGGTCGCTCCAGTCATATTTGTGTTGTCAGCAGCGGTTGTTCTGTAACTTGCATTATCATCGGCTGTGGTCACTGACGGATCCATAGACACTGTATTGTCACCATGTTCACTTCCTGGCATAACTTGATCCTGTGAACTCTGACAGTCAGCGCCAGACTCAATTCCGAATGCTTTTTTATCCTGTAGAACGTGTCCATTAGAATCTGACCCTGTTATTTCATTTGCTGATATGTGTTCGTCCCGTGAAATCAGATGGTCCCCTGATTTATTTTGGCCTTCTGGAGTTAGCTCGTCAGGCCCACGTTCCGACACCTCATTCCCTGGTAAATGTTGCTCTTCTGAATCAAGACCGTGGGACCCTGTGCCTGTGCCCTGTTTGTTTTGTTCTCCTGACGTCTGTTCGTCGGGTTCCGATCCCGCAGTCTTGTCGACAGCTCCTTCGTCGTTTAAACTTCCATCAAGTGGAGCCTCGGAACCCTCGGCTGCAATATCTTTCGTAGCCTGCCCTTCTTCTGCCTCGACTTGCGTGGAGTCTGGTTTGACCTGACCTGACCTGTCACTCCCTTCGCCTCCCTCGGGTGGTGCCTCTTTTGTATTGCCATTCTTGGACGGGGACGAAACCTCGCCGCCATCTTTCTTCTCGTCTGAATGTTCATCAGTTTTATATTTTCTCCTGTATGGTTTATCCTCGGTGCCGTACTTGCTGCGATACGGCTTATCCTCAGTATCATATTTACTGATATACGACTTATCCTTTGAGTCATATTTGCTGCGATATGGCTTATCTTCGATGTCATACTTACTACGGTATGGTTTATCTTCTGTGTCGTATTTACTCCGATATGGTTTGTCTTCAGTGTCATATTTGCTGCGAGATGGTTTATCGTCGGTGTCATATCTACTACGATACGGTTTATCTTCGGTGTCATATTTACTACGATACGGTTTATCGTCGGTGTCATATCTGCTGCGATATGGTTTATCTTCGGTATCATATTTGCTGCGATATGGTTTATTGTCTGTGTCATATCTACTACGATATGGTTTATCTTCGGTATCATATCTGCTGCGATATGGTTTATCGTCGGTGTCATATCTGCTGCGATATGGTTTATCATCGGTGTCATACTTACTACGATATGGTTTATCGTCGGTGTCATACCTGCTGCGATAAGGCTTGTCATCGCTGTCATACCTGCTTGAATATGGCCTTTCATCCGCATCGTATCTACTGTATGACCTGCCGTCGTCATATCTGCCACCCCTCCTGTCGTCGGTGTCATAGGAGCGACGGTATGGGTCGTCGTTATCGTACCAGTTCCGGTAAGATGAGTCGTACTTGCTGCCACCGTGGTCGTACCTCCTCCCCCTGGAGTCGTACCTCCCGTACTCGCCGTCGTCCCTGTGAGACGCCTTCCTGAGGTTCGCCTCGGGGTTGTACGGGGCGCTGTTCTCGGACTTGATACGCCGCA
>NC_061845.1:4849849-4872349 GCF_019202785.1 Penaeus chinensis
TTACTAAACAGGACTTAAATTACCCATTTTATGACCTAAGATAATTGTTAAATAAAGTAAAACAAAAAATAAATAAACAAATAAATAATTAAAAAGGCAAAAACAAACATATATTGCTGGTATGGATGGCATAATTCTGTTGCCAATGGATCACTTCATGTAATTCAATTTCTATACTAACAACACCAGAAACTATAGCAAGAATACAATAACATGCTTTTTTTTCTTTTAAATAAAGTAAATAAATTAGAATTTTATAACAAAGCATTAACTTCCACAACGGAAGCTGCCAGATCAGAGTCAAGCTATTATCTCGTGAAAGATATCAAAGATAATCATGAAGTTTCTGATCCTATGGCTTAGGTAGGTACTCAGGATATGTATGAAAAGTTCTACATCCATAGTATAATGACAAAACTGTCTACTGTAATTATCCTTTTTTTTTTCTTTCTTCCTTAACCATCATTATGATTTGAACGAGAAGAGTATCATGTTAAACCTGGGTCCTTCAGTACAGACATGCTTTATGCAATCAGCTGTATTTGTTTCTTTCATTGTCTCTTTATGCTCTGTAAAAATTCAGGGATTCTTGCCTCTGATAATATGAAACAAAAAATGAAGTAAAAAATGTAATAATAAATCCCAGTCCCCCATTCCTCTTTTATTAATGCATGCCATAGCCTGTAAAACATAAGCTCTCTTTAAATATCAGCTAACCCTTTTCACCTGTGTATATTAGTAAACAGTGTTGGTGATAACGATGTAAAAAGAAAGAAAGAAAAAATCATTTATCAATACAAAAAATATAATAACGATAATAATAATAATAGCAATAATGATAATAATAATACTCTTGCTAATAATAATAATCATGATCATCACAATCATCGTGATCATCATTAACATAATAAAAATAAATACAATAATGATAAAAAAATAACGAATAAACAATTATAATAATAATAATAATAATAATAATAATAATAATAATAATAATATCAACGGTATTAATAATAACTGCAAGTCCCTTGATCATACTCATATTTACCCTGAAATGGCAAGGAAGCATACACCATAAATCATTCAGAAGCAATTTCATGACAAATTCAGGAAACAAAACAAATAAAAACACTACCCTCTCCCCCAAGACACACTTGTACGAAAAAAAAAAACTCAGTCTAGCAGTGACCCGTGGCTGCTACTCGAGCTCTTGGAGGATTTAGAGGACTTCTTTTTCGACTTGCTCCCATTGCGCTTTGCCAGTGAAGAGGTGGAATTGTTGGTGGAGGTGGAGTCGGCGGGGGAGGTGGTATTGGAGTGGTCATTGTCCCACGAGGAGGCTAGCTGCCCATCGTCCAATCCATCGATGTCCACATGGATGTCCTCTGCTGTATCCCCAAGGCTCCTGCTGGTGGAGTCTGCCGCCCGTGTAGTGGTGGTGGTCTCTGATCCCGAGCCATTGAAGACCTGGAATATGTATCCAATGCGTGTAGTTTACAAGAATTTAAGTACTGTAAGAGCCTTGAAATGCAAGATTTCTTTCTATTAAAAAAAAGTATCAATGTATATATCTGACAGACAAATCATGAGTACTTCATAAACACTAAAACAATATTTTTAAAAGTGTTATCCACTGTCTGGTTCCTACAACACTGCCTATAATATAATATTGCATTTCATAAAGTTGCTTCTTTGATCCTTATTGTCTTTTTACCATCTATACATATAAATACATGACCTATTGCTTATTATGATTTTATTTCCATTTTCTGGTAACTTTGTATGATACTGATATGACCAACAAGTGAAATACACATTTTCTGGAGTATAAAATTAAGCCAGCAAGACTATTGTCAAATGAGGGTTTACTTTCACTTTTTCTAGTAAAGAATGAAATATCCTTTTCTTTTTGAGTCAAGGACTGCTGTAATTTCTTCTCAAATAAATCTGTTTGCCAAGGATTTTTCTCTTTCATAAGTAGTTTAAAAACAGAGTGCAACTTATATGATGTGAACAATGGTACTTACCCTCTCCTCATCATTTTTCTATTCATTCACTCAACATCTGCTTATGATTTAATGTACAGGATACACAGATAAATTACTTAAATGACCTAAAATGAGAGGAAAACAAAATCCTTCTATAACTTAGATCAACTCCCACAAACAAATACAAAAACCTCCTTCAAATCAGTTAACAACGATAGAAAATTCCCAAACACTGATCCTTGGGTGCCCCCCTTCCTCATATGCCACCTCAAGATCCCCCTTTCCTGACCCTAGAATGCCCCCCCAACCCCATACATGCATCCTCACTTCCCTTCCCTTTGCCCCTCACTTCCTTTACCTGATCCCTAACAGCTCTTCTTTGTTCGCTAGTGTGCTGGGGGCAACGTATGGAGCGCGTGCACATCTTGCGTGTGTGCTCTGAGACTACCCCACAGATCTGCTTGAGCATTGCACGTTTCTCCTCTGTTGTCCCTGTAGCCAGTGTTGTCTCCACATTGCTGCTGGAGGATACGCTGTCACCTTTAACCTGTGGAGGTGGTTGGAAGAAAGAGGAAATATTACAATGGTGTGTAATGCTCTTCATATTCTCTAGATCGTCATCATCATTAAAAGAAGAAAAATTAGGTTTTGTTTCTGTATGTACATATAGTATACATGTATATATGGTAAGGATATTCACATAAAGTATGTATATATCCTTTTTATTGTTTTTTCATCAAAGAAAAGATGCATTAAAGTGAGTGGTGATGATAATTATTTACTAACTGACAGCTCAGTGAAATACAACAGTGTAATTTGGCCATGTTGCATTTCTTTAATGCATGTATAGCCATCTAAGAGGGTCATTTCCCAGTGATATCTGACTGATTTAATCACTAAAGAGTACCTAGCACTCTGCAGTCTTTTGTTTTTGTCATATTTTCAAACATAGTGAGACCATACATTGATCAATCCAGTGGTTTAGATTTTGCAAAATTTGTAAAAATACCATGGTACAAAAGAATTCTGGCAATATCAATGACTTAGGTTAGCCACACAAATAAAACACACTAGTTGAGGTGATTGTATGTAGGAGTAAGAATACTTTTCTTACTACTTCCTGAATGTCCCCAAAACTTTTTGTTTCTGCTTACAGGTACATGACATCTTTCTATCAGTCAATTTATATATATATATTACAATGCACCACAAAACATGTTATACACAAGCATTTCAACTGCTGTAAGCCCTTCCACCAATTCAATTACTATTTAATTTCCTTTCTTTCAATTCCAGGAACCTACCTTTGCATTTTTAGATCTTCTAGGAGAGTTCTTGTCCCGTCTTTTACGCTTCCGATCAATCATCCAGTCATCATCATCGTCATCATCACTTCCGCCGTGATGGCTATTTGAGTTCTCTTTGGTGGAGTTCTGGATACGACGGCTTGCAATGCGTGACGAGTTACGTCCCATACCCATACATTTTTCCAAGTGTGGTGCAAACCTGGTGATGAGATGCTTTTGAGAGGATGTGTCATTTGCTTCCATTCATCAGATGTTTATATGGGGTCCAAGCTATACTGTCTACTGATAAAAAAAAATCTAGCAGTCTTAACCCTTAAAGTCCAAGCAATCTTAATAAATAAAATTTCTCTTTACAACCTAGGTTGCCTCAAGAGAAAATCAGCTTTCAAAAATTGGGCTTTTACCTGACTGAAGACACACTGAAGGTAAAGCTGTATATTTGGTATTGCTCTGTACCTCTTCTCTCTGTCTCTATCCTTTCTATTTCAAGCCCCTGGGTATTCTGTGTATCTGGGAGGTTTTTGCCATCCAATCCTTCCTTTATACTTTCTTCAAACCATCAGAGACTGCTTTTCCTACTGTGCCATTCCCTTCCCCTTCCCCTAGGACTCCCTCCTCTCCCTTCACAAATATTCTTCTTCTCACCTAGCTAAACAACTTGTAAGTTTAATTTATCATGCCTTCCAAAGCAATTCTCCTGATGCTGATATTGGTTGATGCAACTTTCACTTAGACCAGTCTACCTGGAAACACATCCAGAATCTAGCCTGTACATGGTGGGACAAGCAAGATAAGTGCTTTCACTTTCCTGGTCAGATTTCTTGTATTAGCCTCTTTGCAGTCAAACGACTCCACCATTATATATGGCTATTGCTGACAAGCTAAAGTTCATGACATGTTTTGAAGACACACAGTTCAAATGTGTTAACCCATTGCCTCCAGAAAATTGTGGAGTTCACTTGGCCTCCACTCTGGGTAGCATGCCTCTGGGGCCTTTTTCAGATCCAGCTGGTGCGTATCAGTCACCACACCACAACAAACTGATGTGATTTCTAATTATAACACTTGTATGCAAAACATGATTTCAATGTTTTTGCATATTCAGAGATGCATATGCTAGATCAAATCTGCAGTAGCCTGATTATGGACATTAGAGTTCATTTCAATAAATAAGATGTATACCCTTTGTGTAAAAAAAAAAAAATAATAATAATAATAATAATAATAATAGTAATAAATAAAAAAATCTTATTTTTATGAACATGAGATTGGATGCAGTGATATAAAAGGCTGCTGCAACTACAGCTTCCGTACTTCCTTTTTGTGTGTCAAATTTCATGACAGTTACTGGCAGAGCATGAAAAGATAATGTGAGTTAATACAAGGAGACAGATCTTATATACATGAGTGAAAGTTAATTACAGGTTCACATCAGTATCAAGAGATTGCCATGTGTGACATCTTCCAGGCATAGCTGGCAAATGATTTATGTACTAAAATTCATCCTTTATATAAAACCATAGCCAAGTATAGCATTACAAATACCGTTCCCCCCAGGGCATAAGGGTTCATTATAAAGAACAGCATAAAATGTAATGCACACATCATCATAAAATGAAGTGAATTACCCATCTCCTAGAGTTGTGCCAAAGTCAGCCATGATGTGAATAACATGTCATCCGAAATCTGTCTCTTCTTATCAAATTAGCCATGATACTAGTTAATACTGGCACAGAATTACAATGGAAATACCAGTAACAGCAAATGAAGAATAGCCTACCAGAAACATTCAATGCTCTGGAAGGACATCATATTGGACAGCTGCAAGGTATCAAAAGGAGCAGCATTTCATCATGTATTTGTCAGTAAACATCATAAGACAGATATACCAGTCGGTGACAAAGAGATACTGAGTACTAATTCCTAAGTTTGATAATTACATAAATGTACATTTGGAATATCTGTAACAGGTAGCAAATACAGGGTGGGACAAATCAAATGCCTGAGTTTTGAAAGGCGCGTGCAACGGCTGTGGTGGTGATGGTAAGATGTGTGTGGTCTCGTTGTGACCACCAAACCCCGCCATTTTCAGTAGCAGTCATGCCTTGGTCGGGTGAACATTGTGGCTTTACAGTGCGCACGTTTTTCAAAAATGGCTGTTTTGTTGTCGCCACCAAGCGCGCCTTCCGCCTGCACTTCAACATTGTACGCCATGGTCCCATCCCTGATGGCAAGGCAATCAGGTGTTGGGTTGAAGCATTGGAAGAAACTGGTTCCACAAGAAGACCTAGGGATAGTGGAAGACCAAAAACGGTAAGAACACCGGAAAATGTGGCCTTAAAGCAGCTGTCGAACTGTCACCAAGACGCTCTGCCCGGAAGCATTCACTTGCATTGGCCGTGTCAAACCGATCTTTAAGGCGGATATTGCGTTACGATTCATCGTTCCATCCATACAAAATAATGATTGTTCAAGAACTGAAGCCCACTGACTTAGAAAATTGCAGGAATTTCTGCCAGAAAATTTTGAACCGCATCCCCAAACCATCAACTTTTTTCAGCAGTGACGAGGCCCACTTTCACCTTTCTGGAAGCGTGAATAAGCAAAATTGTCGCTATTGGGCTGAAAACAACCCAAGAGAACTTCACCAGAGACTGCTCCATTCCCCTAAAGTTACTGTTTGGTGTGCAGTTTCCAAATTTTGGGTAACTGGGCCTTATTTCTTTGTGGAGGATGGAAGATCTGTCACCGTCAACTCTCAACGTTATCTTGCGATGTTGGAAAACTTTTTTTAACCGAAATTGGAAGAATTAAGTGAGGAAACAAATCTGGGAAACATCTGTTTCCAACAAGATGGAGCAACAGCCCACACTGCTCAAGTTGCAATGGTCAAATTGCGACAGATGTTCCCGGCACGCCTTGTCTCTCGGAGGGATGATGTCGAGTGGCCCCCACGCTCACCTGATTTGAACATGTGCGACTTCTTCCTGTGGGGATATCTGAAGGAGAAAGTGTTCACAAGTCGGCCAAACAATTTGGAAGAATTGAAGATGTGAATTCAAGAGGAATTCACATCTTTGAGATGTGCCGAAGAGCAGCCGAAAAACTTCAGATATCACCTTCAACAGTGTATCGCTACAGATGGCCACCATCTTCCTGATGCCATCTTCAAAAAGTGATCACACAAATGGCATTGCATACGGATTAAAAAAAAAAATAATAATAATAATTCTGTAATTTTTGTTTTACTTTTCCTAATAGCCTTTCAAAACTCGGGCATTTGATTTGCCCCACCCTGTATATTGGTGATGCTAAATGAAATATACAAATAATGTAGTTGGAAAAAGTATATTACATATATGGCTAAAAAAAAGAATTTGTGTATTCTTTCTTGGTTAATACAGAATTTCAAGAAATCACATTTTGATTCTGAAATAAGTGATTCATTATTTAATTTAATTATAATTAAGAATGAACCATTGATAAATATCACTTGCCCCGTCAACACCGTAGCTCAGAACAAATACTTTCACAAAAATGAACAAAATGTTTCACAGAGTCACAGCCTCTTGCTGCTTGCATTATAGTGTCCTCACAAAATTCTCTCTTAGAATGCAATAAATATTTCCTCCATTTTATATCATAGATTCCCTTGATTGCAAGAGCTAGGACTATGCCTATTTTAAAGGATTTCTCTAAGGACGGTAGACCACAAAGTCTAAGGATGTGGCTAATACTAAAAATAAATGACAACAAAGACATGATAGCACAACAGTTTGCATCATGTTATTCACTAGAATAGTCTAATGCAAATAAATTCAATCTCTGACAACAGATAAGAGGAAGGACACTAAAGATAAAGAAACTGAGTAAATTCTAAAATTTCAGCGGATGATAAAGTAACAGCATTTACGACAATACCTGTGTCACCAAAGTGATAACAATGAGAAAGACATTAACATATATCGTATTTTTAACTCAAGAAGTTGCATAAAAAAGGAGTGAAAACCTTTAATTTGGTGAATAATGCTAAAAAATGCGTAGTGGGAACACCATGCTTGAGGACGTGTTAGCACCTATAGTTTTCTATTAATAATCGAGACCTAACATTTCTCTATAAGCATATTATGGTATGTGATGATATTTCTTATATTTTCACATGATGTACAGAATATTTTTTTAAATATCTATTTTGCCAAACAAACATTCAAAATTAGACAGAACTATATGATTAAAGGAACTCCAGGATGTGAATATTGAATCAAATGGTACTCTGACTATTAATTATCAAACCTGAATGTATTTTTTCATTTAGAGAGCAAAAGAAGAAAAAAAATACAAATTTATCAATTTATGCACTAAACTCGTCAAAGCTATTCATACAATCCCTCTTAGCAATGTAGACACAAAAAAACAATACTAATAATAATATGAAATACAGGTTTCCTACCTTGAAGCAGCTAGGTTTCGTGAGCAATTGGGGCAGATGCATTCATGTTGCTTCTTGATAGGTGCCTGACCAAACACATCAAGGCCTTCAGCATTTACCTGTATAAGTTTTAATTTGTCACTCAATATATAATATATATCTTTATTTAACACCTGCAAATGCGCACGCACACATGCAAACACACGCAGACACACACATACTTTGGATATATAACATAATACTGTTCAGATGCTATGTCAGTGTGATAATCATAGAAAACAACAAAATTTACCTGTAAGAATTTTTGTTCCTCTTCTACTGATCCGACCTCCAGCATCATTAGACCAGTTTTGACACTTTGATGCACTTCAAAAACAACATCTATAACAAAAAAAAAATAATAATAACAACAATAATAATAATAATAAAAATTATATGCCTTGCAGTTCCTGCTATTTTAATCTTACTGATCTACACACCCCAAGTTTTAAACCCATTGCTCTTTCTCTGGGCCTATACCTTTAATCTGAAGTACATATATAACTTACAAAGGACTTTTATATAATAACAACTCTATTCTTTCCGAGATAAACATACTTAGAATGGCATCATCAAGTAGCTCCTGAGAGACACTCTGCGCTGCAGCTTCAAGGGCTTCGGGTGAAGCAAGCGACGACAACAAAACGTTATTATCAACACCCACACGGCCGCCGCCGCCCCCTCCCCCAGCCTGAACCATCCAGCTGCCAGTGTTTGATACCTGGAAGGGTTGAAAAAGACATATGCTTTCAGACATGATACAGAAGAAAGCAACTGGAAAATTCAAGACCACTGGCTAGGTAAATGATGCCCTGAGAAGCCCAACATTGGATTTTCTTTTTTATCTTTTCACTGAAAAAGAGAGAAAGAAAGAAAGAAAAGAAAACTAGAAAATGCACAGAACTGAACACATTGCTTAAGTGTGTATATATTTATATCTTTTACTTTTAAACATTCTATTCACAAGTTAGATATTTGTGTGCATGTATTCATACACATGCACTATGCAAAGGCAAACCAATAAAATTCCATATAAAGACATTAAAAGTGTGCTTGCAATTATCATAAATATATAGGCTATACTAGATTCATTTCAACCACAAACTTAGACCGAAATGTGCTGTAACCATATATATTCACATTACTCTTTTCACACATCTACACCACAAACCACACAAAATCTTGTTGAAGGACCCGCACCCTTGCCAAGAATGGACTTACCTGTTCTCTGTGACTTGGTTTGGTCATCCCCTTCCCTACACCTCTTCTGCTCTCTCCTCCACCACCACCACCACCTCCACCCCCTCCTCCTCCTCCTCTCCCTCCTCCCCCTCCTCCTCCACCTCCTCCTCCCCCGGAACCTCCACTTCTGGACGACCAAACTTCACTTTGTCCTCGTGTGCGCACCGTACTGCAACACAGAGTGTGGTGTTAGGGTATGATTTGACACATGTGAACTTTTCATTATGTTTTTTATCATGATTATTATTAACATTATCTATCTTTTATTGACACAATCTCTACATGCAACTTATCTTAATTTAACTGCCAAAATGTTATTTTTTTTTAGTAAAACAGAAAGCAATTAATTATTTTTTCCTGTTCTTGAATTTTATTTAACTTTATCATTTAAAATTATATATCTACTTTAACCTTATACATTTCACATTTTCCTATCTTCTAAAAATTTCCAGTTACCATTTTTTTTTCTATCACCTGCCATTTAATGGGAACAAAAGATTACAGTGAAATATCACCCATACATACTGTATATATGATAAAAAAAGTTTTCTGTATGAATGTAACACCTTAACTTAAAGAGATATCTGGGTTGCCAGTGTTTATATGCCCTACCTTCCGAGCCCTTACCATTTCTATACAATAGCAAATGTGTCTTCAGTTAATGTGGTCTCTAGGGAATGCAGAACGTCTACTGACTATGGTATATTTAGCAATGCGTAGACATACCCTAAAGCATCATCTTTCCTATTCTGCAAAGCTGCAAAGTAATTTTGTAAAGCATGTTAGCAATATCTAACTACAAACATTTTCTCTTCTCTTTATAGCAAAAATAATTAAAGAAAAAAAAAATAATAATAACAAATGAAAGAACATTAAAACAGTATACAATGCACTGTCCACTAACAATTTTATCACAAATATGTGAAATAAGAAAAACAGTGTAAGCAAGTAGTTATAACATCTATGAGTGACACACTTAATACAAAAATATTTCAATTTACTGTTTCCTTCATACAATTATTTTTAAAAATTGGCTGAAAGATTTCATATTAGTTGATTTATCACAATATTCTATACTACAATCTTCTTTATAGTATCCAGTTGTAAATCACATATATAAGCTAAGAACTTCTCAATGTTTACAGCTTTTCCAGCATTCACACATGCAAACAACTCCTCATTAGGCTTATATTTTTAGCTGAAGTATTACTACACACTTTAGTTCAATCTAATGTTCATCTCCAAGTATTTCTAATGGCAGATATTACCATACTACAATACAGCCCTATACAGTATTATACACAAAAAGAACAGAGAATGCAAATATCTTATGGCATATTGAAGTAGTAATTATATCTATTATATATATACTATACTAAAATAAATGGTTTCCAAACAATTATTTCACTCTAATAAATAATGATATTTCCAGCACCAGAATGTGACATTGAAGCCAGGGAAGAAAATTCATAATGATCATTTTGATGATTTTAGACTACTGACAATTGTCACATCTTTACTACTGTCTAGTTCACATTACAACTTTTTGCACTAGATATAAAGGAGACAATGTTTCTATTCCTATATATATATATATATATATATATATATATATATATATATATATAAAACAAGCCATATGCAGTACATTGCTATCTTCAGCTAATTTGCCTTCATCTATGTACAACTAAGCAAAAGCTACTTCTACTTGTGATAATCTTGACTGAGTTCATAAAGAGCAGCATATGTCTTGACAGTATCCTTAGAGCAATTAAGAAACAAAATATTCTAAGTCCCTTGATGATCTGTTGGGGGAAAGAACCCCTATCACACAAACCTGACTTAGCCAAAGAAGAGATTACCAGGGGAAATTTGGGAAGTTGAACAAAGTACAAGTTTATGGATGTGCTGCACAGACCATGCATATATTTACTGGTTTGAATGATAGCACTTCTTGGTAAAACTAGAGTGTGCAGATGGTTCTGATAGTATGACTGTTTAATACCTAAAATAAGTGTTGTTGTAAATCACTGAATGTCTTAAAGGGTTTCACCTGTGGTGCTTAGCAACTAAAATAAGTGTATGATGATAGTTCTGTATATAAGAAGAAAATCATTTTTAATCAAGGCACATCCTTTAGTTAGCTACTAGGATTTTGTTCACTATCCTCATGATGTGGATGATGTACATATGGTCTGATAAGTCACAAACACTTAAAGTCTTTCTCACAATCTAATGGCATTTCCAGCATAGACTACCTGAATATTAGTAATAGCCTACTAAGGTGGATGTCTTCGCATTTTGATATATCAAACAAGAGGAGCCAATCCTTTGACTAGTTGAACTCACTGATCCCTAGCCAAGCATTCGCTGTCCAGCACTTCTACCGGGGAACAGTAGGAACAGTCGGAACAGTCCACCCAATCTTTGCTGTGTGCAGGGAGCTCCAGCATGCCAGCACATAATGGCAAGAGCCGTACCCAGTGAGAAGCCAAAATATCTAAGGACAGATATAGCTACTCCAGTCAGCAAGGGGTTAAGACACTGTTCAAGTCCTTTTGGATGGATTCAACTTCAGATGTATTTCTGACTTCTGGAAACTATTCAGTGTTATCTGAATTTATTTAAGAAATGAATGCAAAGAATCAATCCCAGTACAAGGTATATTACCTTGCAGCATGCCACTGCTAACATCATCCTAATCACACATCTCATAACAGATACCTTCTGATGAGAACATCTCTCTGATAAAAAAAAATCTTTCATTTGTGTGCAGAAATACCTCAACACTGTATTTTGGTTTCCATTGACATCATGGGCTGGCTTTTTTCCTGTGTTTGTCTGTCCAGCATATCATCCTACCTCCTGCTTTTTGTATGCATGGTTGGGAATCTCAGACACTAAAGCACCAATATATTTACAACATATATCTCCTGGGTTATCACATTTTGAAGAGCATTTGACAACATCAATTTTTCTTCAAGTCCCTAATTTCCTTTGAACAACTTAAAACTAACAAAGAAACAAGCCAATTGCCATCAGTACTAATGACTTTTGACTGAGTGAGCAGTAAACAGAACAACCAGAAGAAAATCAACAGTAGTGTCACCCACTAGCAGAATGAGCTTGTCAACTCAACAAAGAAAACAAAGAACTACATTAATTTTCATGGTAATCTGATGACAGCCAGCTAAGAAAAAGAAAAAAAAACAACAACTTTTTGAACTATCAGCTGATAGCCTACAAAAGCTATATCAGATGGTTACTTATCTTTAAGTTTATTTTAGGTAAGCTCCTAATAAATGCCATTTTTATTTGTGACAGTGATTAAGCAAGATTTATATTACATAAGTTAATCTAACAAATATTTAATCATAATCTTCATAATATTTAACATGACACAATCAATTATCACAAGGAAAGTAACCAGCCTAAGAGCATTAAACTTTTAAGTTTCTTTCAAGGGATAGCTAACATTTTTTTTTTCAAGTAACATTAAAGCATTTAAACTAAACCTAGTCTATGAATATTATTATAAACTTATAATCTAATTCATACACACTCTTACATTGGTTTATCACATCAACTCCAAGTGTTGTCAATCATGAACTTTTCATACAAGTAAATATATATGTTATGACACAGTCACAAGGTATGCCATAGGTAAAGCCCCTAGCTGCAAAACATAAAATCAGTACTGTTACATGAAGTCACTCCTTACAGGGCAGATTAGATTACAAATGTGAGAAATGACACATTCAGATAATTAAATATATTGTCAAAATTCCAGCCTGATTCTATCTAATGAACACTTCAATTTGTCAGTGTTAATTTTCAAGGCATATTTGTTCCCTCCAGAGAGAAAACCTTACATATTCTTGGGATTCAAATACAACATTGATCAAACTTCACTCTAGACTTCAGACAGACTCAGGAAACACCTTACACATTGTTAGAAATGCTATAATACACAAATTTCATGACAGGAACCTTCAATAACTCAATCATTTACCAAGTCAATTCAGCAAGACAAGCCATACAGAGTCCTCAATACCCCAGAAAACCGAAAAGTGCAAACAGTTCTATTCTACTGAACATGTGACACACAAGAAAGCAACATAATTTAATAAAATGATAAAAAGCCATTTCAAACATAATCATAAACTGTAAACCTCCTACTGGATTCTTGATTAAAGCCCTTTTGAAAAAAACAATACGTCTATTACTATTTCCTAACATCCATGCCTCTACTGACTCTATAATTCCTCATCTATACCCATTTCACGTACTTTGATGATGCAGAAGCGACTATACAGAAGAGAATTTGCAAAACTTTTCTGACACTTTTCCTCGCCGAAACATAACGCGGTCTTAGATACGGGTCGTGTAAAAAAGAAGGACACAGCGCATATATCGCGTTTCTAGACCTTTACCTCCAAATCACAACTTACCCATTTAATATTTGAATTCAAATTGCATATTTCAGTGCTTAAAAACCCAAGCAAAATCAACGCTGATATTTCTATCGGCTGTAATGGATGAATATTTGTTAAGCGGGAGTTAAGGATTTCATCAGTTGTTTACACACATCCATTGCGGTGGGGGGGGGGGGATTGGAGAAGGGGGGGGGGGGGACGAGAGGTGGATGGACTGTTGCGTGCTATGTCGGATATCTACGATACATGCATAAATATATACATGCATATATACGTATACATATAGACTGGTATGGATGCATATGTGTACCTTAACAAAGGCATATATACAAATAGACAAACACGTGGAAAGGAGGAAGAAAGAACGAAGAGAGAGAGAGAGAGAGAGAGAGAGAGAGAGAGAGAGAGAGAGAGAGAGAGAGAGAGAGAGAGAGAGAGAGAGAGAGAGAGAGAGAGAGAGAGAGAGAGAGAGAGAGAGAGAGAAGGAAAGGGGGAGGGAGGGAGACAGGGCGAGGGAGAGAAAAAGAAAAAGAAAGAGAGAGAGAGAGAGGGAGAGAGAGGGAGAGAGAGAGAGAGAGAGAGAGAGAGAGAGAGAGAGAGAGAGAGAGAGAGAGAGAGAGAGAGAGAGAGAGAGAGAGGAAACGGCTTCTGCCTGACTTATTTAGGAAACGCATCATTTGGCGATCTGATTTTTATTTCTAATTATAAAAAAACACACAAATTTTATTTTTAAACTATGAGGATTTATACTGCGTAACTTTACGTCATATCTGCATGGGGAACCCTTAAAAAGGTTAACAGAAGGAAAAATATGTTTGTAAATGTTTAGGTAGTTACTTTCGGCCAATGATACGGAGTAGGGATGAATATATCAGAAAAAAAAACTTCATTTTCTCATGAATTATAAATATGAGACAAATATGTTTACGAATAAAAAAATAAAAAAAATCGTTACAGAAGTCCATCTCTCCAGTCTCCAGTTTATTCCTAGGTCAAAAATGACACCTTGGAGTAGAATTTTGAGATAATGAGCCAATTTCAAATCGAGCTATCAGATTCAGCGAAGAGAAGAAATCTATTCTGAAGATGATCGGAGATTGAATTAGTCTAAATCTTGCCACTTTTTGCTTAATTATCGATTCAGTTGTCCAAACTACATTTTTTTTCCCAAGAGGGCAGGGGCATCCTTTCACATTTCCTTAGCAAACCTCTTAGAGATACACCTAACAGTATGTGCAACGACCCTGAAACGTTTTGAGATCCATTTTACCTAGTTTTCTTCTCTTTATTTGCTTGACATCTGTTTGCCTGTTGCAAGTTTCTAGCCTTTTTTTTTCCGTCACCTACTGAAACCACTTGCAACTTTCGTTATCATTCCAGATGAAGCTGTCTGCTGTTTCTTTATTTGCGTTGGAAAGTCGCTGCTGCCCTAGACTTCGTTTTTCCTAAGGGACTAAGTGAACCTACTCATGGCATTTCCGTGCCATCATTATCCTACATGTTCGCACAGAAAATCGAATCTTCTGTCGCCCATAATTTCAACGTCTAGTACGGCGACCTTGCTACACCTTCACCTTCCTGCTTCGCATCCATTGCCCTACATCTTCGTATAGAAAGACTTGATGACTCGCACAGCAAAGCTGTTCAATTCCGTCTCTTGTACTAATGAAGCCTCACTACTGTCTTGGTTCCCCACTTCACAGTTTAGAACATTTCTCCGGAACTTCGGTGGTTGCGGCAGACGTCGTTACTTCGAGTAAAAACTAACATCAGACCCAGTCAGCAGATATTTGTACAAGCTCTTCCTTCAAATGTTTTCCCAGGCGGCGATCTCTCCTCCTCCCTCTCCGGACTACCACACAGCCAAGACATAGCCGACTCCACATCCCATTATCTACGATCCATGTACAAAACCTAAAACCCAAAATTTGTAACTGAATTTATGACCAGTGTCAAACGGCATGGTCGTATTACGGGAGAGGGAACGAGGGAGATGTTTGCAATTAAATTAATGTATATCATTACAGAATAAACAAATTGTGGTTTTGGTGTTTAGAGAAGCAATAGATGATAGGCTTTCCCTAACAACCAAAGGGAGAGGATGTTCAAATTCACAACACGCAGTTTTATTAGTTACAATGATTACTTTTAGATACATATACAGGCCAGTGATATGGGATAAGCAAAAACAATATAAAGTGCATATGTAGGTGAATTATATAACAAAATATATCGTACGAACTTGAAATGCAGCATTTGGGCTTGTCTTTAAATGCATAATGTCATTGCCAATTTAGGAAATGCTTGTTTAGTTTTGTTTAGAAGTTATTGAAAGTAGAAATATTTCTATCATGATGAGGTAGATCAAAGGTCCAAGGATTTAGCCGTTTCCATATATGATTTTTTGATATGTAGAGACCTGCCCTGTTGCCTAGTGTTCATAGATTTAATAACCAATGGTGATAATCTCCCTATATATAGTTATAAATGAGTTCTCTTTTGTTGAACTTTTTTTTGTTGAACTTTCAACCATTTTAGAGTGTTTTTTTTTGAAGGGTTATGTGGTAATGCTACTCTTACAGCAAAATTCTGTAATCTTTGTATTTCCTTATTTGATCTTTGTTGGTTGAAACCCCCCTGATAATAATAATAATTATGATAATAATAATAATAATATTAATAATAATAATAATAATATAAGCAATAGTAGTAGCAGTAGTTCTAGTAATAATATAATTATATAAGTAATAGTAGCAGCAGTAGTAGTAGTAATAATAATAAAGTAATAGTGATGATGATTATGATGATGATGATAATGATAATAACAATTATGTTGAAGATGATGATGATAATGATGATTGATACAACAAAAGCGACAGCAGAATCACCACACGTGAACAGTGCTAAAAATAACATTAGTGATAATGAAAAGGCAATAACAACAATCATAATAACAATAATGATGATGATGATGACTATGATGTTATGATGATGGTGGTGATGGTGATGGTATTGATGACTGCATGCAAGCACCTCGGTTTCGTGTACTTACCATCATGCAGGAGAAAGTAGCCAATTAAGTAACTGCATGAATAAAAAAATACCGGCATGCAATTTCGCAGGCTATAGGTATAGTTTTAGTTTATAAGGATTATAACACTACGACTATTCACCGGCCGTTATCAGATACACGGAAAATGTAAACAGATTGTATATGCAAAACTGACTTGCTTCATTGTTTTGCGGGAGAAAGGATATACAAAACTATAGTCAGATTGTTTGTTTTATTTCGTTTGTTTTTAGATTTCTTGCACACAGGTATTCCATGACGTAATATCTCTCTTGGTATCTCTGTATCACTTTAGATATGAAAATCATGCATGTAATGAGTCAAGGTTTGTTTTAGATATATTTTTATGTCTGGCGTTGCTGTGCGATGAGGCAATGTTTGCGATGAAATTAATGTATATCATTACAGAATAAACAAATTGTGGTTTTGGTGTTTAGAGAAGCAATACATGTTAGGCATTCCCTGACAACCATTTTTGTAACATTAAAATACCGCACGTGTAAATCAAACACATGACGTATTCATGATTATCGTCATTACCACTGTGTTTGTACATTGAACCCTGGCAACCATTTTTTTTTTTTTTTTTTACTTCTTATGTTATCAATTAAAAAGAGAGAAGTTAAAAGAGGTTAAACTTATCAAAGAAACGCATATGATTATAACCTCACCTCTCGTCGGGAGGAATTTCACCGTTTCAATGTATCTATTTCCTTGTCAGTGTGGAGCAGAAATTGTGGACGACAAATACTTCATATACTGCCTGCCACTACTGTAATTACCATTACCATTATGAAGAGGTTTTAAGCACATGCATCACTAAGGATGAAAAACGTGCAGTATTTATTTATGCACATACATATATATACATATATATATGTATATAAATGCCTATATACATATATACGTATATATACATATATACATATATATGTACATATACATATGTATACATATATATAAATATTATATATATATATATTATATTACTGTTTCCAATTAGAAACAGCATGCAATGGAAATCACCATAACCACGGAATTAACTTAGTGATAACAAAAATTGCCATGATTATAACAACCTACACCCAGTATTATTATTGCCATCATTAACCTACTCGGCACTAACAAGTACAGCTCACGACCTGTGCGAGAGATAATCTTTTAATTCCTTTTTCTCAGATTTTCCTCTTAGTTGAAGACGAAAGCAAGTTGCATGTCATGTGCTACATATCAAAAGAAAACGAAAATTGTTTACGATATGTCCAAGTCTGATGAAATTCATTCGATCGACTTTGCGTGTATAAGGTGTAAGGAAAATATATTTATTAAAAGCTACATTTACAGACGTGATATCAGAGAAATAGTAACACTTATGGCATAAATAAGTTGTACTTAGCACGTTCTTTATTTTTTTATTCAATAACTGGGCTTACAGGAACAGCCACGTAAAAATAAATGTAAAAAAATCATGTCCGCATTAATCTTACCATTACTGATATTATCGTTACTTGTTTTCATCAGGTTAATCATAATGATTATTAACAGAACCATTGCTTTATCATGATTCCTAATATCAGCGTTATTACCATTATAGATTTTTATATCATCATCATCATCGTTAGTATCATTATTTTCTCTACCATAAAGGTGCCTTTGATGAGGAAGATGCAATCATCATTATTATTATTAACATCAGCATCATCACCATCACCACCATTATCATTATTATCATCAGCAGTAGTAGTAGTAATGATAACAGTAGCAGTAGTTTCATCAGCAGCATTATCATTATCACGATTGTTATCATCCCTATTGTTGTTGTTACTGAGTATGGTAATTTCCATAATTATCATCCCCATATGTGTGTGTATGTGTGTGTATATACATGTATGTATGTGTGTATATATATATATATGTGTGTGAGTGTGTGTGTGTGTGTGTGTGTGTGTGTGTGTGTGTGCGTGTATAATGTATGGGCATATTTACATATATGAATATATATATAAATAAATATATATATATAATTTGTTTTTTACTTATATATACATACATGTATATGTGGGTAGATAAATAAATGTAGATATATGTACACACCAGATACACAACACACACACACACACACATATGATATATATGGGTGGGTGTTTGGGGGGGTTGTGTGTGTGCGTGCGCATGTGTGTATGTGTGTGTGTGTGCACGGACATGTCTTACGCACATACACTCATCCTCATACGCATATCTACGCGCGCGATCAGACACACACACACGCACACACACACACACACACACACATACATACATACATACATACATACATACACACACACAACGCACGCACGCACACACACACACACACACACACACACACACACACACACACACACACACACACACACACACACACACACACACACACACACACACACGCACACACGACCACACACACACACACACACCCACTCGCACACACCCACACACGCACACACCCACACACGCACACACCCACACACGCACACACGAACACACACACACACACACACACACACACACACACATTGTGACTGAGCGTGGCGCGCGCGCGCGCGCGCGCGTGTGTGTGTGTGTGTGTGTGTGGAGAGAGAGAATGTGTGTGTGTGTGTGTGTGTGTGTGTGTGTGTGTGTGTGTGTGTGTGTGTGTGTGTGTGTGTGTGGAGAGAGAGAATGTGTGTGTGTGTGTGTGTGTGTGTGTGTATGTGTGTGTGTGTGTGTGTGTGTGTGTGTGTGTGCGTGTGTGTGTGTGTGTGGAGAGAGAGAATGTGTGTGTGTGTGTGTGTGTGTGTGTGTGTGTGTGTGTGTGTGTGTGTGTGTGTGTGTGTGTGTGTGTGTGTGTGTGTGTGTGTGTGTGTGCGTGTGTTAAACTTTAATACACGGTACTCATTCAAGCGTTTACGTTGTATAATTGTACACAAATCCTTTTATTGATTTTGCCGCATAAGCTCTCATGTTGGATACAAACTGTTATCGAAATAAGCCACCCTTCCTCTGCTCTAGTGAATATCACATGAACTGGAAGAGTTATCATGCAATAGGCACGGTAATTGAAAATAAAATATTCTGCGCTAGTGAGCCCAGAGCCACCGCAGCAGGGAATGCGCATGTCCATTTTAAGAGTCAATTTCCACTTTAAACATTCCATCTCCTGCCATATTCCTGCCTGGATTTCGAGCAAACAGTATAAGGATCGCCCCATTTATAACCCGTATTACACTTTTCCTCGAAGTGAAGGGCAAAGAAGGCCTACTTTAGGGCCCTTCCTTCGCTATATGACGAGAAGGATTTGAAGGACGCGGGTCATGACGCCACAGAGCCTGCAGGAGGAGGAAGCCCTGGCGAGGAACCTCTTGTGTGTGACAGACAGACGTTCCTTGTCCACTCAGCCTCGCACAAACAAACCCCAGTCGAAGTTCGCCATTTCCGTGGGCACGTTGGACTAAGGAACGGTTTTTATTTCGTGGTTTGAGAGAGGTCGTGTCCGTGAGTTTGTTAAGGTTGCCATAGAGTCTGTATATTGTGTCGCGAAGGAGGTATGAGGAAGAGGAGGAGGAGGACCAGTGCGAGGAATGAGTGAAGGTTTGAGGAATTCTGTTTTTCATTCGTGGAGGCTTGTTATCGCGAGACACAGGCAGCTTCCTGGTGACGTGCAGCCGCAGATAGACAGAGATTAGTCATTTTCAGTGCGTTTTCCCATGTCATGCAGCTGTGAGGTCAGCTGCATTACACACAATGCCCAAGCCGCAGAGTTAGCTGGTGGCTCTGAGGGCACAGGTCACTAGGCGCAGCGGGATGGCCACACCATTCAGTCATACCTGGGAGAGCTTCTGGGATGAACCCTACAGGAAGGAAGTCCCATCATGTATTCGATAGTATTACCAGCCCAGTGGAGAAAAATGTGGAAATGGTGGATGCTTGTGGTTGTGGTGGTCCAGGCATGGAGTGGCAATTGCCTGGATTTCGCAGGAGCAGCCTTGTGCAACCGGTCACGACAAGTGTTGACGGAGTCGTGGGGTATCATCACGGATGGGCCCGGGCCATACCCTGAGGCATCGCACTGTCAGTGGCTTATTCGAGGTGAGTTTGAAATTTGTATTTATTTTATTTATTTTATTATTATTATTATTATGGTAAGTCTTGAAGTGAGGACTATGGCGTGATTGAGAAAAATTATGCATGTGCTCTGTTTCGTTGAATTTATGTGGTGGAGCTGTCTTGGCCTTTGCTGGAGCACTGAAGGTACATAAGCCATGATGACCAAATTACCGATTGTCAAACGTGGTTACAGTGTTAGGTTTGAGAATTGTCAAATAGTTATGTGATATGGATAATCTTCATCTTTTTTGTTAAAAAATGGTATTACTGTCTAGTTTTACATTTATTTCAATATTTTGTATATGTACAATTATTTGACTTCATGTACTCTATGATAAAGAGTTTTTTATTATTATCTGACATTGACTCATTACTTTGTGATACTGTTAATACCTCCACATACCCATGTTGCTGATAATAATGATTGCAGTTTTATGCCAAAGGAAGTGAACTATATTCACACTGATAAGAAAGATAGCTTGTCAGATAAGATTTATTTCCTGTACTGAAAACAATAGATTTTTTTTTTTTTTCATGTAGCTCTATTTCGAAGTTACTTTATTATAGATAATTGAGATAAAAGAATTAAGTGCAAAAACATAATTATATGACAAAAGTAATAATGCTGAATTAGCTAGATTTGTCTTGGCATGAGTAGATAGGCAGTGTTATCTGGAAATCCATCACAACCTGATTAGGCTATATAGATGACTTTTATTAAAGGGAAATCTGAAGATTAATTCTAAAGTTAATGAGAATAGTTTTTGCAGTTGATCAAAATTGTTGTTAATAAAAGGCTTGAACTCATTTGTGTAGTGCGAGCCAACCAGTCAGCCAACATATTTTTTGTTCCATGTGTACACTAATCAAACTAAAGCCATAGAATACAGTGATTATTTAAGGTAAAAGTGCTAAGAGATAGAGAAAAATGATTAAGCTCATAAAGAATTCTTATAACAAAATTTTTAGATGTTAATAAAATCACTGTCCACTATTATTTTAGTAATTACTGGCTCCAAAAGGGCTTAGTCATCAAAGGGTCATTTGCTAGGCCTACCTGTCTCACCTGTTTCTCTCATTCTTTGAATTTTTGAAAAGAAATGTTTTTTTATTTTGGCTGTTGTTGTTATTGTTAATAAATTTGTAGTAATAATGACAACAACCAACAATAACAGCAACAATAACAACAGTATTAGAAATATATATTCCTTTCTGGAAAATTCAAAGAAGGAGGTAAACCATTAAGGTCAAGGTAGACCTGTAATTGAGTTTATGGTGGCTAAGTATTTGAGAAGCCACATATGTGTAACCATAATTGACAAAACAAAATACAGTGGGCAGTGCTTATGTACTTCGCCAATGGTTTAAAGTTGGCAGATCTCTTCATCAAGTGATGGAGAAGTGTGGTCACTTCTCATTCACTAGCGGTTAACATATTTCTGTTATATGCATTCTGATATGATACAACTGGTAGACTTCTCTGGCAGCTTATATGTCTTTCCAAAGTGCAAATACATCAGGGTGGAAGGTGGAGAAGCCATGCTGTGGCTTATTGCAGCACTATTCTAAATAATTACCAAAAATATATTTTTTGTGTGTGCGTGAGAGAGAGAGAGAGAGAGAGAGAGAGAGAGAGAGAGAGAGAGAGAGAGAGAGAGAGAGAGAGAGAGAGAGAGAGAGAGAGAGAGAGAGAGAGAGAGAGATAGAGATATATGGGGGGGCAGACAGGAAGGATATACTAAAATCACAGTGATTGGGTATGTACACATGCGTTCCAACATCATGTTTGAAGGGCTAATCATATCATAGATCATACTGAGGTTAACTAAATTAGGTATATAGAGTATGATAATTTGTATAATAC
>NC_061845.1:4882349-4919849 GCF_019202785.1 Penaeus chinensis
ACAACAGGTACTTGCCATGAACTAGTGGAAACAAGTGGAGTTCATGGTCGCTGCGGTTCCCGAGATGACAACCCTTATGGGCAGGAAGGCTGGTGGGGACCCAAAGGGGAAGCGCTTAAATCTCCTGAAGAATGCCGACTGAAGGATTATCGGCCAGGGATTACATTCCTGAAGTACCGTCATCCTGTTGATCTGCTCAGACCAGACTTTATGGCCATTTTGAACTCCACATACCAGGAACTGCAAGACACACAAGACTTTTGGGGTGCAAAGGAATTACAGGCTGGCGGGAGCACTTTGGTACAGTTCATTGGTTACATTCATCCTCTGGTGATCCCTGAAGTTAAGGGGAATAAGGATCTCGTGGTGTCCGTTAAAGCTTCACATATGAATGCCTCTCTCTGGTTATCTCATGATGATACTGAAGAGAACTTGGAGTTGGTTGCTACCATAAAAGCAAAGGCAGAAAAGAGAAAAGCTGATAGACCAGGAGGAGTGCCTGTCTTTCCAGTACTGACTCGTGGTTATCGCTATCTAACAAAGCTCCAGATGTATCAGCAGGTGCAGTCATCAGCTCCTCAGAGTGGAGTCATGAGTATAACTTGGAGTGGGCACTCCCCCACTCCTTTGATTTTAACTATTGCTTCCCTTGAGCCATACAAGAAAGGGGGATTATCTTGTAGTGCTCATGATACTTGCATAGCCTGCCTCTCAGATGCTGCTTGTGGGTGGTGCAGTCGGGCATCCTTTTGCATTGCAAGGAATGACTCTCACTTGAAATGTGAAGAATATATTGTTCCCGTTCCATCTCATAACAGCCACTTCCTTACCCTTGTACCTGAGCAGTGTATTACATGTAAGCAACACATTTATTGCGATGACTGTGTAAGATCTAAGCAATGTGAGTGGCTGCCAGACCAGGCTCACTGTGCAAGAAAGGGGCGGTTCCCAGGAGCCATCACTGATGAAGGGAAGTGTCCTGCACCATGTCACAAGAGGAAGACTTGTGCCTCTTGCCTAGGTGATCCAGGGCGGTGTGCATGGTGCCAGGAAACAAAGGTGGGTGTTTTCAAGTTTTCAGTATTGAAGGTTTTGAGTTTAGTTATCCTTTAGAAGAGTAATTTTGAAGCTAAGCATAGTCACTATTTAGAAGGGCAGTTTATGGTGTACTGCTTCAGCTTACAGCAAAAGAGTCTTATTTGATCGCTAGTTATTGAAACTAAAAACATTGAGTAATGTACCTTTTAGGTTTGTAAATTCTGTGCCATTGTCTCTTCCAGGAATGTTTTCTCTTCTCTGTCTATACCTCTGTATACCAGTATGGGTCATGTCGTGTCTGGCTGGATGAAGATCATACTAATGTAACCTCATCTTTACGCTCTACTGTCTCCAGCCATGCAGATGATACAGAAGCCATTGGCACAACATTGCCATATTTATCAACTAGTACCCCCTTGCAAACCACAACTTTAGGGTATGTAGTGGGTCTGTAGAAGAATGTAATGTTTTTCTTTTTTTTTGTTTTGCTTTACTCTTTCATTGTTTCTTCAGTAAGCCTTTCCTGGCTGTTGTTTTGCATTTTAGTTCATGCATTTGTGGTCTTTCTGATCTGCCATATTTATGATTCCTGGATTTCTCTTTGTTGTGTATAGTCCTGTTTCTTTTTTTTTCTTCTTTTCTTTTTTCTGTACTGTTGTCTATTTTATATAAGCTTTTATTTATCCATACAAGCTGTAACTGAAATTGATGCTGAATATCTGCATTGAACCTACTTCTTATGTCAGTTGGCTGAGCACATTGGGCCATGTCTGGCCATGCTCATGCCCATGTTCATTTTATACATGCCACAGCACAAATGAATATTCTATCTTGAACAGTCAGCTAGACCCTATACCATGGCACATCAGAGGTTTTACAGTTTCTATTTTGTGTCACCTCTAAGCCACTTTGTAGGCTCAGGGTGTATGTAGTATGCAGTCAGTCAGGCACTGGTTTGACCATCTACCTTGCACCTAGTGCTGGTCTAGAAGGTAGTGCAGGTTCAGGGAGAGTAAAGCTTATTTTCTTATCCCCATTTTATATGCATGCTGGCTTTGTTTTTTGTTTTTATGTAGAGATTTTGTGTTTGCCCATAAATTTTACCAAGGTTTGAAAAATTAACTAGTTGGAATATAAGGAAGATGTTATATCTTGCTGTGTGAAATTATTAATTTTTATTTCTAGCATTTTCTACATTTGCTGTCATGGTCTAGGTTGTTGATGTAGACTTTATTACTAGACTGGGCTATTTCATGAACATAAACCATGTCAGACAAGAAGCTTTACAGAGACCTAGTAGTAAAATGTTGAATACAAATGATTCAGAGGTTGAAAAGGAAGGTAATGAAACAGTGATAGAAACAATGAAGGCAATAAAGAGCTTTGGAATTACGTATCATTATTTGAATAATCTCAAGTTCTTAGATAAGACAGGATGATATGTTAGGAAGTAAAAAGGATACCAGACTAATGTAAATGCAATACCAGTAGCAGAGTATAGTACATCCAACAACACCTGAATAAATGCACAGACACCTCAGATGGCAACATATGTGTGCTTCAGCCAAATTCATAGAGTGAGGAAAATATTTTTGCCCCACTTTTAATTTTTCCTTTGAGTGGCATCTGGTGTGTGGCTAGGCAAGGTGGGTGGGTCTGTTGGCAGTGAGCTAGTGAAATCAGACACTATTGTCTTCAGCCAGTCAGTACCCTAACCTAAGCACATGTTGCCATCTAAGGTGTCCTTGCATTCAATCACATACATATGGATGTACTATAGTTTAGCAACTATACAAGCTTTGCAGGAGCTATTGTGCATTCAGTAGAATAATAAAGGAGATTGTTGCATTGCATGATTTACTTACAAACTCATGCACACTCACACTCACTTACATACTCACTCACTCACTCACATTTAGTCACTCACACTTACTCACATTCAGTCACGCACACTTACTCACATTCAGTCACTCACATTCAGTCACTCACACTCACTCACATTCACTCAGTCACTCACACTCACTCAGTCACTCACACTCACTCAGTCACTCACACTCACTCAGTCACTCACACTCACTCAGTCACTCACACTCATTCAGTCACTCACACTCACTCAGTCACTCACACTCACTCAGTCACTCACACTCACTCAGTCACTCACACTCACTCAGTCACTCACACTCACTCAGTCACTCACACTCACTCAGTCACTCACACTCACTCAGTCACTCACACTCACTCACACTCACTCAGTCACTCACACTCACTCTCACTCACTCACTCACTCACTCACACTCACACTCACACTCACACTCACACACACACTCACACTCACACACACACACACACACACACACACACACACACACACACACACACACACACACACACACACACACACACACACAAAAACACAAACACACACACACACACACACACACACAAACACACACACACACACACAAACACACACACACACACACAAACACACACACACACACACAAACACACACACACACACACACACACACACACACACACACACACACACACACACACACACACACACACACACACACACACACACACAGACACACACACACACACACACACACACACACACACACACACACAGACACACACACACACAGACACACACACACACAGACACACACACACACAGACACACACAGACACTCACACACAGACACACACACACACACACACACACACACACACACACACACACACACACACACACACACACACACACACACACACACACACACACACACACACACAGAGCTTTTAATTTGTCGGTATATTAATACCGCCGGGAAAAATGCTGTGCTCATTTTTTATATTTTTTGTGAAAAGTCTCTACACACAGATGGCTCTGCCTTACCTGATTTCACCTCTCCTTGAATTGTCAGGAAAATTTATTTTTTACTAGTACTATGAATATTGATGGTGTTAGTTTTATAACACCATCATTGATGCTTTAGTACAAGTGTAGCCATCTATGTGTTAAAACAATGAAACAAGTAAATTCACAGTGGGTATGGCATGGACATACGTGACATGCCCATTGTGCATGGGTTAAGAAGAAATCCTCTTTTTAGGATGACAATTGATTCATCCGAATGCCACATATGTGAGAGCTTGCAAGGGTGCGATGCCTGCTTAGAGTCCCTTGGCTGCGGTTGGTGCTACAATGTGTTTAATCCCACCATTGGGATTTGCACAGCAGGGGACTTCTCCAAGCCAAATAGAGGTACTTATTTATTCTTTCTCTTTCAAATATTTTTTTTTTTTTTTAGAATATTTGTAGGCTACCTGTCCAGCCTCTCACTTATTCAATCTCTCCCATTCTCTCACTCAATCTGTCATTCCCATTCACTCACTCACTTTCCTGTGTGTGTGTGTGTGTTTTGTGTGTGTGTGTGTGTGTGTGTGTGTGTGTGTGTGTGTGTGTGTGTGTGTGTGTGTGTGTGTGTGTGTGTGTGTGTGTGTGTGTGTGTGTCTCCTTGTGTTGAATTATTCAGAATTTATGATATTATGTAGATTAATTATTACAGTTAGCAAAATTTGATTTCTCTGTACTTTAGAAAAGGATGTGTAATTTATAGGCATGTAAGAATATAAATGCAATGTATTGATTGAGTATAATAACTTTAAACCATAATTCTAATCTTGATATATGGACAGAAGCTTTGACCTTATGATATATTCATTGTTTTATTGCACCATCCTCACAGAGAACTGCAACATCCTTGTTGAGCCTTACCTCCAGGCAGCACAGGAAAATTCTTCCATTGTAGTTGATGTCCAGTCTTCTGCTAGCAACTGGTCCTTTGCCTCATGCCCCGACATAGATGAATGCAAACTCAACCTCCACAATTGTCACACAAATGCCACGTGTACAAATACCCACCCGGGATACAACTGTACTTGTAATAGGGGATTCCGTGGGAATGGGCGGGATAAGTGTGAGAGGTCGTAAGTATATATATGGATTTTTAAGTAAAGAAGTACTGTCTGTAGAAATGTATAAAAAGATAGATATAAATATGGATAGATAGATAGATTTTTATACATGTATATATATTTATATTTATTATTATATTCATACACAAGTGAATTTATATTACTCTAATTTTGTGTCTTTCTTCCATTCTTTATATTTCTTTTTGTAAGAAGACCCCTGAAAGCAGTTTCTTTGTTTCAGATGCTTTGAAACCTGTGTCCATGGTTATTGCTCTGGACCCCCAAACTATGAGTGCATCTGTCACCTAGGATGGACGGGGCCAGACTGTGCCACAAACTGTGGATGCAATAATCATTCCACATGCAGTAGTGGGGTGGGAGTTTGTGACCAGTGCCAGGACTGGACAAGTGGAGAGTTTTGCCATGTGTGCCAGTAAGGAAATAAGTTCTCAAAAGTCATAAATTTCAGTTGTAAGACATTTACCTCTTTCATTCATAAGTTGTAGAAGACATCTTGAATGTCTGAAAGTGCTAAAGTTAAAATTAAATATCTTGTTTTTTCTTATTGTCATGCAGACACATACAAACAAACACACACAGCAAGACACACACAGAAAGACAAACACATGAAAGACATTCATAGAAATAGACACATGCAGAAAGACGCAAGTGCAGAAAGACACGCACAGAAAGACACGCGCAGAAAGACACGCGCAGAAAGAGAGAGACACACACACACACATACACACACACACACACACACACACACACACACACACACACACACACACACACACTCACTCACTCACTCACTCACTCACTCACTCACTCACTCACTCACTCACTCACTCACTCACTCACTCACTCACTCACTCTCTCTCTCTCTCTCTCTCTCTCTCTCTCTCTCTCTCTCTCTCTCTCTCTCACATTCACTTGCACATTCACTTATGAACACATGGAGACAGACACTAGTATATGTATTCATATTTATCATTACAATTTAACAGACCTGGGAGTTTTGGCAATGCAACCACCATTGGATGTCACAAGTGTAACTGTAACGACCATTTTGATGAATCTCGAGGGCGTTGCAACCAGACAACCGGGCAGTGTTACTGTATTGACAACACCCACGGCCACAACTGCCAGAAATGTCAGCCAGGTATGTATACATTTCCAGCTCAGAAGTCTCTCTCTCAACTATATTTTCTTTCTTAGGTATATTTTAGGTTCTTTCCTTCGTGTTTAATATGATGATGCACAGTATGTATTCTGTGTGTGTTCTTTTTCACCGTCTTGTGCCTTTCTCAGTTTTTGTATTTCTCTTTCTTGTGTATGTGAATTTACATATATATTTTTTCATTCCTTTTGTACTCTGCTTTCATTTTTGTATTTGATACTGTAAATTACAGACAATAGAAGGTAGAAAAAGATAAAACAACAGCAATATCTTCCCTTTGACCTTACAGGTTTTTTCGGTGATCCACGAAATGGGGGAAAATGCTATCATGAGTGCAATGCAAGAAATATCCTCTATAATGCAGAGAGAGGAAATTTAGGGGCACAGACTACTGGCATAGATGTTGGAGCAACTTGCATGTGGATAATAACTCCCTATGACTCTTTGGAACCTCTAACATCAATTGTCCCTGGGTAAGTGTGCCCTCTCCCTTCTCCCTTTCTTGGGTGAGCCTGTATGCTTGTTATTGACAATTTATTAGAGCTGATTGCAATGCTTTTATGAAAGTAACCTTACCTACTTCTGTCTCAAATTTTCAGGAAATATGTTATCCAGATAACCATCAAGGAAATCAACATTCACTGTCGCAAAGGGATGCTTTACATCTATGATGGCCTCCCAGATTTTGTGTCACAGCACTCACGCTGGGACCGCCAGAATCACATTGTGGGAGCATTTTGTGCCAAAGAGGCCTCATACCCTGTCACTGTCCAGGCCACCTCAGGCTTCATGACTGTTTTCTATGAAAAGAGTGATCCTGAACAAGGCTTCAATGCGAGTTATGAGGTCCTACAGTGTGTCAGCAACATTGGTAAAAATCGTGTGTGCATCAATAACAAGCCTGTGTGTAAGGATCGGTGGTCAGGAGTGCATTGTGATGTGCCTATATGTCCCAGCAAGTGCTCTGAGGATGAAGGAAAAGGAACCTGTGACCCAGTGTACGGGCGTTGTAAGTGTGCGGAGGAGTTTATAGGAGAGGACTGTAGCATTGTCCGTCGGAATCATCAGGTGAGGGTTTTGTTTTTATATATATATATATATATATATATATATATATTTAGATAGATAGATAAATTGATATATGGATGTATAGATAGACATATATAAAAAGGTGTCCACAAATATATGGCTCTTTTACTGCTGCTTACACTTCTACTTATATTTGCAAACTTAATGTGAAAGAGGAGTTCTATGCCAAACTCACATCTACTACGTATATTTGCAAACTTAATGTGAAAGATTGCATTGTCCTGGGAGACTTTAGTGTTGGCTACAAGATGTCTGTTAGTTTTTTTGGCTCAAGAGCTGATTACGGCAGTGAGAATAGCCTCCCTCTCAAGGACTTTGCTATCAGAAAGTTTGAGGATTTCTGATTCCTTGTATCACACCAAACCAAACCACACCGCACACTACACACTACACTTCAACCTACCCCATATCACACTACATTATACCACACCTCACACTCCATTCTACACACACCACACTACATACACAACACACACCACACCACACCACATACAGCGCACACACCACACCACACCACATACAGCGCACACACACACACACACACACACACACACACACACACACACACACACACACACACACACACACACACACACACACACACACACACACACACACACACACACACACACAAACACTAATACTAATACAAATACAAATACAAATACAAATACAAATACAAATACAAATACAAATACAAATACAAATACAAATACTAATACTAATACTAATACTAATACTAATACTAATACTAATACTAATACAAATACAAATACAAATACAAATACAAATACAAATACAAATACAAATACAAATACAAATACAAATACTAATACTAATACTAATACTAATACTAATACTAATACTAATACTAATACTAATACTAATACTAATACTAATACTAATACTAATACTAATACTAATACTAATACTAATACTAATACTAATACTAATACTAATACAAATACTAATACTAATACTAATACTAATACAAATACACCACATAGACTACATATATGAACATGCATTACACAGCGACATAAAATAAAGGAAGAAAAAAATTGACATCATGACTATTTTCTATACTTTTCTTCCCAGGTTGTGGTCACAGAACTCTTCGTCCCAGAGAACGTTGCACCATCACATTCCCATCTGACAAAAGTGCTGCCGCGTATGGGTCATTCCATGGTTGTGGATCACCATTACTCCCTCTGGATATTTGCAGGTTACTCATTATCTCGTGGACCGCTGAATGACATCCAGCAGTTTGATACCCTGAACAAAACCTGGGTGCAGGTGACTGTAAACGTGCAGGAAGGACAGCCTCCACCAAGCCGTTATTTCCATGCTGCTGCTTATGTGGTGACCCAGCGGGAAATGTATGTATATGGTGGATTGAATGAGTCTGAGTTCTTGGATGACTTCTGGAGGTTTAACATCGTAACTGAGAGCTGGAAGAAACTACACACCCATCCAAAGTTGCCAGCCTTAGCAGGACACACACTGACCTATCACAGTGATGCTGAATCTCAGTCATTGGTTTTGATTGGAGGTGCCTCCTCAGTTTTTGGGTTCTTGGATGAGGTATGGGAGTATGACTTGCGAAATGAGGAGTGGAAGATGGTTGAAACTAGGGGTGCCAAGCCATTTGGCTTGTATGGCCATAGCACTGTGTACCATGAGAGCACCAAGACATTTTATGTACATGGGGGACAGTCATTCAAAGTAGATGTAGTTGACCACTCCTCTGACTTATATGCACTTGACTACAACCGCAAGAAATGGTCAGTTCTCCCAACAGATCATAAGATAAATCACAATCCAGCTTCACGTCCAGCTCCAAGAACATTCCATTCAGCTGTCACCACAGAAGACTACATGGTCATCATTGGGGGTCTTATTACTGATCCTTTGGATTCAAACCAAGGACTGATGGTTTATTCATATAAATGCAATATGTGGATTCCTCTCAACAATAGATTTAATACATTGGTTGGACATGAAATCATACCTCACATAGGAAATAGTGCTGCAATACATGGTTCTAGTATATATGTTTTTGGTGGCTACTATGGAACTCCTCAGGGCTCAGTTATTGAGATTGTAATTCCACCAGACCTCTGCACACTGAATACCAATGAGACCCAGTGCCGTGACAGGATTGGTTGTGCCAACTGTGTTGTGTATGAGAGCACACGAACAAATACTTCATACTGCTATTCGAATACCAAGGAAGAGCCGGACACTTGTCAGAGTCCTCGTGGTGGAAAAAGCAGTGTAGTAGGTGTACGATGTGACAAGCAGCTCCTTGAAGATCATGACTGCTACCAACACACATCTTGCACAGAATGCTTGGCAGAGTGGCCAGCCCATCCAAACTCAGAGCAACGTTGCCAATGGTGCTTTAACTGTTCCAAAGGGAAATGTATACCCCGTGATAATGATTGCTCAAAGGAAAATCTTTGTGATCAACAGTCTAGAGATGATCCAGGACATGGAATGTTTATCACTGATTCAGATGAGTGCTATAAGAATGCGTGTGTTACCACAGATTGTGACAAGTGCCAAAACCTGCGAAGTGAGTGTATATGGACAAGACAGGTAATGCAGACCTCCGAACTTGGTTATCAACTCCATGTTATGCCAATATATAACTGGAATTGTGTTAAAGAAACAATCAAGAGGCACATGTCTTATCCATTAGAATCAGCACCACCTCGTCAATGTCCTCTTCGATGCCATGGACAGAGGACTTGCAGTAACTGCCTCAATGCCAAAGGTGCTGAAGGAGGGTGGCAGGAATGTCATTGGTCTCCTTCTCTTCAACAATGTTTCTCCCCAAGCTATGTTGCACTGAGGTGTGTTGGTGGTGCATGTGGTGTCATCCTCACTGGGGGAGCAGAACAGTGTCCACAGCCATGCGAAGAATTTACTCAGTGTGCACATTGTCTTGCTAATCCACATTGTGGCTGGTGTGCACAAGATACACCAATGGGAGGTTCAGGAATTTGTACCGAGGGCCTGTTGGAAGGACCTTATAATGGCACATGTGAGGATCACATTGCTATACTTGCCCAAACCAACACCTCTGTGACAACCCTCCATCGTCTTCGCCACAACACCAGACGATTATCAGACTCTGACAGAGGGTTAATATCAGCAGTGTCTTGGCATTACGATGACTGTCCTCCAGAAGATGAATGCAGGAATGGACATCATACATGCGATAGGAAGAGTCAACTGTGTACTGATCGCCTTGAAGGTTATGAGTGTATCTGTGCTCCAGGCTATAACATGACAAAAGATGGAAACTGCAGTCCTGTATGTTCCCAGGGATGTGTATCTGGAACTTGCATTGAACCAAACAATTGCTCGTGCCATTTTGGTTTTGTTGGTGCAAACTGCTCTATAAAATGTCATTGCAATGGTCACTCAGACTGTGCAGGAACTGATCAGTTAGACAAATGTTTAAAGTGTCATAATAACACAATGGGTGCCCAGTGTGACAAGTGTAAACCATTTTTTGTAGGAGATCCAAGCAATGGAGGTAGTTGTGTCAGCTGCTATAACTACTGTAATACTCACACTAATAGTTGTATTTCTCGTGATCTTCTCTTCAAGGCGAACATATCTGTTTTGGAACCTCCACCTGATATTTTCATGGTCTTAAATGTAACAGAAGGAGCCAGAACGGAGGCAGTGTGTTTGAACTGTAAGGGCAATACCACCGGGTCAAAATGTGAAGGGTGTCTCTCTGGGTATTTTAGGGGGAAACAAGATTTAAGTAGCTCATGCAGGCCTTGTCAGTGTAATGGTCATGGCACGAAGTGTGACCAAGTATGGGGAAACAAGTGTAATTGTGGGAACAATACAGATACACAGTGCAGCTCCAAAACTAGAGGAGGAAATGCAGATAAAGATGAGGAGAAATCTTGCTGGCAACAGCAGTGTTCCAAGTGTAAAGAGACTTACCTAGGGAACCCTAGCAATGGTCACCAGTGTTTTATGCAAATGAGTGTTGAGAAGGAATACTGCCTGGACCCATATGTACAGAATGAATGTAGGAATGAACCGAGTTCATTGAGTCAAGGCCAGACTGTTTTCTTTGCGGTTCAACCCAAGTTTATGAATGTGGATATCAGACTGATCATTGATGTGACCAAAGGGGGTGCTGATGTGTATTTCAGTTCAAGAGATGACACCTTTGTTGTTACAGTTAACCAGACGACAGGGAAGCATCAAGTGGATATTGACAGCAACTACCCAATTGCAGAGGAAGAAGCACCTGTCATGTACACTGCACCTTTGAAGCGCAACTACATTGGCACTGGCTTTGATTTCTTTGAATTAGGTGGAATTTCACTGAATCCTAAGAAGGAAATGGTTGTGAATAAGACTCAGCGAACCATCACAGAGTACCATCTCCTGGAGAAGACTGCAGAAGGGCTCAAGACATTTGCAACTGTCTCAAGATCTAGTGATATTTTGATAGTAAGAAATGTCAGCAATAGACTAGTCATAACTCTTCCACAGCTCCAGCATGATTTGAGGTCAGCAAAATTCTATGTTATTGTGTATGGGATTGGAAATGAGAATGAGGTTGACACTTATGGATCAATTTTCTTTAGACAGGATCAGCCACGGATTGACTTGTTTGTATTCTTCTCTGTATTTTTCTCTTGCTTCTTCCTCTTTCTTGCTGTCTGTGTTGTTGTATGGAAGATCAAGCAGGGAGTAGATTTACGAAGAGCAAGAAGACGTCATGTGGTGGAAATGCTGCACATGGCCAAGCGACCATTTGCTGCCACTACTCTAGTCCTGCATGCTGATGATGAGTTCCACCAGGATGTGCCTGACATTGCGCCAGACCCTACACCTTGGTCACCAGGCCGAAGGAAGCGAGCTGCCAAGAAGGAACGCTATGGAGATGGCTTTGATGTGGGGCCTCTCGCAGTGGAGCCAACTGATGATGGTGTGGCGGCAGTGCTGACAGTGATGGTGCAGTTGCCTGGCGGAGGGATCGGGAGTGCAACAGGGAACGAGGATGGGCCAACACATCGTTTGGCGCTGGGCTCATCTCTCTGCCTGATGGCACGCATCTATCCACCTGCTTCTAGGCCGTTTCACCTCAGACGCAGGACATCACACATGGCAGCTTGAACCATCGAGAGTTTAGTCATTCCTAATTCTTTGCCAGAACTATCAGTTACATAATGTTTAAGCTTTAACCAGTGATAAAGAAATTTATCTTGTGCTGTGTTTTCAGTACTGTAATAACACAAAAAAGGTATATGATAGGTAGCTAGTTTACTTTCTTTTTCTCTTTTTTTTTATAGAACAGTCTTTTTGAAGCATATTTTTGTTTCTCCAGTTAGGACATGCTCATAAATGCATATCACAAAAAAAGAAAAAGGTGTAAGCTGTGAAAAGATACGGATCAAGTACATAATTGGATTTTATATATTAAGGAAAGCATGTATTCTAAATATTGACAATTGAACTGATGCAATCCATTACTGAGAGGTATGAATAATTTCATAGTGGATTGAGATTGTTGTAATTTGCTGTGATATTATTGTCTAATCTCATACATTTAGTATTAAGATAAAGAAAAGTAGATAAGATACATGATACTCTTTATCATTCTCAAAAAATTATGTTGACTCAAATGGTAATCTCATGGATAGGCTTGGTGTCTATTATAGATGATAAGTGCACTTTAAAAATGAAAACAGTTATGACAAATTGCACTCATGAAATAATACTTAAGCTGAAATTTATGCCTGTGGGTTGGCTGTCAAGGTTTATTTATGAACTTGGCACATTATCACATTATTAGGAAGTTGATTTTGTAGACTTTGGCTTATTTGTTATATTCATTATATTAATCACTTAATTAATCAGGTCACATTTTCACCAGTTGCTCAGCTATATTTTGAATTTTATTTTGCAGAATCAGAAAACACTATAGAAAATTTTTATATTACAAGAAAATAGTCTTCATAATTTGTTTGCTCTATGTATTGTTGTGTTCTGTAGTAGCAGATGTGTGTTGTAGTTCCAAGGCTCAATTAAAAAGGCTTAGCATACTACAATTAATTTCATTGGGGTGGGAGAAATGTTGAATGCTTTCTCATGTTCTTTTTGAAACGAATGCTCTTTTTCTTGGGGGGAAAACAAAAACAAAATGCTTGCCAATATAGTGTTGATTAAAAAAAACAGTGGGAGTGCTTGCTTTGGAAAAAAGGGGTAAATTCTGTGAACACTACTGACAACTAAAATTCCATGCATTCAACCCTCCTTTTGGATGTTAGCACAGGTACGGTAATGATGATGGGTAGTTTACTTACTTTTGTGGTGCTGTAATGATTGATGAAAAAAGGTGTAAGTACATTATTAGTTTCTTAAGTAAAAAAAAAAGCAATGGTAATGCAAAGTAAAACAATTGAATCTCAGTATATTGCCCTCCAGTCATGCAGGATATTTGTATTACACTGTAATTTTATGTCAACAATTTGTATTCTTATTGTAAATGAATTCAGGAGAAAGAACAAAACATGGAGAATCCTGTGTTTGAAGATTGTAAAGGGTAAACTAGGAAGTTTTGATAAATAAATTTCAGAATACCAAATGTGTCAGTAATAATGATGAATGAAGCAATACTCCGACACTCAACTATTACCTGGTATTTCTACTTAACAGTTAATAAGTAAGGTCCTACTGCTGCAGCAGTGATGTAATTTTATATTGTGTGCCATTTACAAGTAGAATTTTGCTGTACATAGCTGTATTCCTCCCTTTGCAAAGTGTATTACAGACTTAAAGATAGCAGATGAAGAAAAATATATATACAGTATATATAGATATAAAGGGTAGTGTATTACAATTTGATTTACAAATATTTAGGAGATTGCTAGCATAAGGAAAACTTAGCAAATTCTAAGACAAATCAGTTGCTCTGTATTTAATACTTACTGTTGCTCCCATCCTGATATATGTTTAGTCTAATGCCATTCATTTTAGAAATGTACCTTTAAGGTAGTTGTTATTGCATTACCGCAATTTCACTACTATGTCACAATCACGTTAGTTCATTTATTACGCTTGAATGTATAAAACTATCATACATCCCTTCATCTCTACTCACTCAACTCTTTAGCCTAGTCTCTCTCTCCATCATCTTTTCTTTCTCTTTCTCTTTCTCCTCTTCTCTTCTCCCTCTTTTTCTCTCACCCTGTATCTTTCTCACCCCCCCTCCCTCTCTCTCTCTCTCTCTCTCTCTCTCTCTCTCTCTCTCTCTCTCTCTCTCTCTCTCTCTCTCTCTCTCTCTCTCTCTCTCTCTCTCTCTCTCTCTCTCTCTCTCTCTCTCTCTCTCTCTCTCTCTCTCTCTCTCTCTCTCTCTCTCTCTCTCTCTCTCTCTCTCTCTCTCTCTCTCTCTCTCTCCCTCTCTCCCTCTCTCCCTCTCTCCCTCTCTCCCTCTCTCCCTCTCTCCCTCTCTCCCTCTCTCCCTCCCTCACTCCCTCACTCACTCCCTCCCTTACTCCCTCCCTCACTCCCTCCCTCACTCCCTCCCTCACTCCCTCCCTCACTCCCTCCCTCACTCCCTCCCTCACTCCCTCCCTCCCTCACTCCCTCCCTCACTCCCTCCCTCACTCCCTCCCTCTCCCTCTCCCTCTCTCTCTCCCTCTCCAATTCTTTCCCCCCTCTCTATTCCTCTTTTCTTTTCCCTCCCCTCCCCATCCCTCCCTCTCTTCCTCTTCCTTCATCTATCTTTCTCTCCACCTCCCTTTCTCTCCACCTCCCTCTATTCATCCATCCATCCATCCAACTATTCATCCCTTCCCCCCTCGCCCTCTCTCATTTATGTTGTTGCAAATCGAGCCTTTTGCATGTCCATTACACGCTCATTCCTTTGTCAAAGGCTCCAGCCAGTCAAGTCATTTAATACAATGTGCATTAAGCTCAATGCATGCTCATTTGACACTCATTTTCCTGATTTTTTCAACCATCCAACCATCCTACCAACGTTAATTTGCGTCCAAGTCAGCATATCAGGTTAGAATAATGATAAATATATACAATAAAAAAGAAGAAAAAAAAAAAGAAAAGAAAAAAAGAAGAAAAAAACAAAAAAAAACAAGGTGATGTGATTAGTAAGTATGAGCCAAGACGTATTAGATAGCACGTATGATATGTTATTTATTTTGAATCGGTTGGTGGATTGGCAAACTTTTGAGCTATTATTGTTGAAGTTGCTGTTGATTCAGCCCATATTTACTCAATGCATTCAAAATGTTCCACATTCCCCCATAGTATACATGGACTGCAGCTTATAATATAAGGCCTTTACTGTATTGTCAATGACAAGATATCACACATGAAAGGAAAGCAAGGAACAAATTCGGTAGCTAATTTATTTCTAAAGGTTTTTATTTTATTTTTAAATCCATTGTTATTATTAAAACTATTATTATTATTAATGTTATTTGTGCTATCATCATATCATAATGGTTATTGTATACTTTTATTCTTTTATGTAATTATGTATTTATATTTATTACTTTATTGATTTATTGTGTTCTGTATTTGACAGCTTTTTTCTTTCCTTCAGTTCTCTTATTATTTTTTATATTTTGTTTGATACTAATTATTGCAGAATAGGACCAGTAAGGTTTAATCGAATTCTTTTAGGCCTTACCTTAATTTCATAGTTTTTTTTTTTTTATGGAGTGGACATGACTTTGTGTATTTTCTGTTTTGGTGCTTTATTCTATGGATATTGACTTGAGTATTTTAAAAGATGGTATATATATATCAGGTGAAATACATGTTCCGAATATTATGAATGAAGTAATATTGATGTAGTGCAATGGAAGCTGTTATTTGTTGCTAGTATCCCTGAAGGGGGAAAAAATTGTGCTTTATAAGTATGTTGAAAGCTTTGATTTACTACTCTATTGAACAAATCACAAAAAAATGAGTTGTTCCTTTACAAATAGAAAAAAATACACATTGCCATTTAAATGGGTGGACATAGTTTTTTTTTTTATATCTATATATTTTTTGCATTGTAGAAGCTTTCCTTTGTGCTTCACATCAGACATTTTCTACGCAGACATCACCCCACCTCTCCCATCCCCAAAAGATTCTGAACTCATGGGTTAGTGGCTAATACCTTCTTTAAAATCTCACAAGCTGTATGTTTTAGCACCAGTAATGCATTTGGTGCTTGTGTACTAAGCTCTTGTTGTTTCATTTGTTTTAGTTTTTGTGCAATTGCTACTTGTTACATTTTGCACAAGAACAAGATTTTTTTTTTTCATATAGGATTTTCCTTCTTTTTTTTTTTTCAAGAAAATGCATTTAATACTCATGATCATTGAATTGATTATATATTTTTTTCTCAATGTTGGTTGACAATAAATGTTACTGTACATATTGAGTTTGTTATTTTATTTGCCCATATTGTTAGAATATAGACAATTAGCAAGATACCAAATAATAAAGATTATTAAGGATTCCAAAGAAAATTAATTCATTTCAAGAAATTATGGCTGTTCATATGAAATTCTACAAAAACATCTGAGAAAATTCAAATAAACTTGTGAAGTTTACTAAAATAGACATGAATTCTTCTTTTGAATATCAAATATTTCTAAATGAAATTACATAATCAATTTGAGTGAGGTCTTTTGCTAAGCCTATCCAAATGTAGACAAATATAAATGTATAAACAGATGTAAGAATAAATAAATATAATGAAAGGGATGCATAAATGTATAAACAATAGAACTAAGTAGAAGTGGCCAGGTCGAAAGAAAGATAGGAAAAGAGAGAGGGTGTGCATGAGAAACCTGGAGAGAGGATGAGAGTATAAAAGTATGTTATAGAATGATGAGAATAAAAATGAGAGAGAGAGAGTGACAGAGACAAAGAAAATTTTGCATGGTCTTTTCTTCTTAACTTTCCTTTCTTTCTCTTCTTCATCATCCCCTTCTGTCCACGTCCTAAGGTGTGTGAGTCGTGCTGAAAGGATGAAAGGCTGGCTTTCTGTCAGTCATGAACGGCCTCCAGGAGGCATGGGCACGGTATCCCCTAGGTTAATTGTCTAGCCCTTACCCCTCATGGGTACCCTGAGGGGTAGACCGTTTCCTCTCCCCATTTATTTCAGGCCAATAATGAATATGTTTTACCCTTATTTGGGGTATTAAGGTTTGTCCCTTCATTAACTAGCCTATCTAAATTTGATTTCATTGATTCCCTGCCATCTGTCTCTCCTTGACCACTGCTCTGACTGATACTAATACCTCCTGCTCAATGACTGTGATCAACTCTATCCATCACCTGTCGTCCACCCAGCTCATTACACCCCTTCCTCTCTCCCATCATCCTTTACTCCATCTCCTACTACACAGTCTTCTTCATTATCTACCCCCCTACCCCCCCAATCCCTTGCCCGTTGTTGTCGTGGGGGGGCTTAGGAGGCGGAGACTGGGACCCAATGCTGGGGAACTCCCCAACCTTGGGACTCAGCCCTCGACTCAACAAATTTTGCATGGTCTTTTTTTTCCCCTCCTACTTTTTCGTTTCTGTCCCTTCACCAACCCCTTCTACTATCCACTTCCTAAGGTGTGAGAGCCGTGCTGAAAGGATGAAAGGCTGACTTTGTGCCAGTCCTGAACGGCCTGAGGGAGCCATGGGCACGGTATTCCCCTGCTTTAGTTGTCTAGCCCTTACCCCGCAAGCGACCCTGAGGGGTGGACAATTTCTCTCCCCAACATACTCCAGGCTTATCATGGCCAACAATGAATAACCATTAACCATTAACCATTAACCATACCATTATTAGAGGCAATTGCCTCTTCATCAAATAGCTCCACCAATTCAAACTCGCCCGATTCCCTGACCCCAAGCTCTCCTTTGACCACGGCTCTGAACACTACAACTAATACCCCCTCCTCAATGCCGACTAGTACAGTATCCACCCTAATCAACACCCCAGGAGACATTTCTACTCCCAACATGCTCAACTTCAACAACTATACCCCCACAACTTTCTTCATCAACTACCCCATCCTCCCTTATTACTACCTTACAACCTTATTGTCCACCTCCCCATAACACTACGTCCCTCAACACTACTCCCTCTTCCACATGCCCCCGTCCTTCTACTACCCCCATCTCTACAAAATTCTTAAATAATCTATTTAGCCCAGCCAAATGGGACCGATTTTGTGATCCCTCCCACAACTTCTCACACTTTCTGCTTTGACAACCTGTTTTCATTCCTCAAATGCATATACATCCTTCACTTGATCTAACCCCTATACATTACCTTACCCAACCTTAACCCATTTACTCATCAATTCCTTTGCCCAACTTTGACAACTAATCACTAACTCAACCACCCTTCACTACCATTTACTATAGTGCTACATGACCTTAGATGTCTAGCACATTTATTTTGCTTTTAACCATTAACCATTATCTACCCCCAACCCCTTATTACTACACTCCATCCTTAATGTCCTCCTCCCAACAGTACTTCCTCTCTCCATAACACCCCATCTCCCTCCCGTTCTCGTCCTTCTACTGCTTCCACGTCCTACAAACCTTTTGAATACCCTTTTAGGCCCAGCCGGGTGGGATCAATTCTTCGTGATACCTCCTACTGCCCCGTACTCTGACAATACATTTCTCTTCCATCAATATCTCCCAAAAACAGGTAGGCAAAGTTTCCTTTCGCAGTCGTTCACGCCTTGTCACAGTTACATCTGAGTCCCAAGCTCGTAGACTATCTACCCTGACTGATCTTGCTGGTAAATTTATTCCTGCCCAACCTGACTCCTTCCTTAATACTTGTGCCGGAACTGTTTCCTGTCTACAACAAGGACTGGTCAAACTGTGAAAGTGACATGCTCGTATACCTCGTCGACTATGATGCAGTGGCTGTCCAGTTCTACACTATTCTTCCCAGAAGCCAACGTAAATCCTACACCAATATTGCCAAAATTTGCTTCCGTAGACATGATCTCCCACCATGAACTTTATATTAATGGAGTGTCCTGCCCTGTCCGACCATATCGATCCCTTCCCTGTCAATGACAGAATTGTTGGCCAGCCAGCCAAACACTCGCTCCACAGCCCGCTGCTCTTTATGTACCCAACCTGGTCATTATCGTTTAAATTGCTCTGCTCAGTCACGCACGTGTGCCAATTGTGGTGGCTCCCATAATGTATTTTGTAGGAGCTGTCCTGCCTACAAGCTCGACTCTGAGGTAGCAGTTCTCAGATTCAAACTAGACCTCACTCTAAGTGAGGCCAGACCAGAAGCACACCGACGAAGTTTTTCTGTTTCTACCTATTCCAAAACTGTCCTTCGCTCCGCTTCCCTCTCATCTTGTCAAGAAGTCTTGGCATTTCCCCCAGTATCTCTTCCCTCTACTCCGAACCATCCTATCTCTACTCCCTCTCCCCCTGTACAGGGTTAGTGTAAGTTTTCTTTAACTTATGTATACATAGCCCATTCTCTTTGAATGATTTCGTGTGTGTGCGTGCGTGTGCGTGTATGCGGTCCTTGGGACCTTTCCCGCGACGAAAGCAAGGTCGGTGACCCATTCAGCACGACCTTCACTTGGCTCCAAGCTCCGTGATCATACACACCTTCTGTAAGTATTGCCAATGTATTGGCATATACAGCACTTAGTTTAATTTAATGAATGACGGATTTATAATTGTTAGTAATGTAACCATCCTAATAATGGTCTCTGAAATTTGCAGTCTCCACTTTTTGTTCCTATGAAGGAGAAATCTGAACTCAGAAGCATCTTTTTCGAGACGGCTGACAAGGGTCTGTTTTGGTTTGACATCTTGCCGACAAACAAGTTGACTGGAAGACCCCTTCTGTACAACCTCAATGTCCCGTCTCTTGCCACTGCAACTATTATTTACATTGTATAAATTGTAAATATATTGGTGAAATGTGTTATGTGAATATAATTACTCTGGAGAAATACTCGCTCATCTCAGGATCAAAACTGAACTATAAAGAGGTAGTAACAAGGAAAACCTCGACACCCCCAGTCAAATTCCTTTTACAGTGTAAATTCAGATACTACAATCTCTATCACTTCCCCGGTGCCTACCCCTCCTCTTTTTCACTGTCGCAACAATTTAAACTTCTACTCCATCTTCTCCTACCACATCCTCTCCTAAACCCACCTCTTCCTCTGCTCCTCGGACATCTATTCCCTCTTATCCTCCACACAAGAAAACTTTTGTTTTTCAGGCTTCCTCACCCGACTCCCTTCCAGAAACTCTTGAGGACATCCAAAAGTTCATAAACATGACTCAAGAGAATAATTCACTCCCTCATACACCTTCTAATTTCTCTATTCCTATTCGCTCTACATTCAAAGTATTTGCCGATATGCATCCCCCTCCCTCTTCCTCCCACTCACCAAAAAAACACCCCATCCTCTCCTCCGCCATGTTCATCACCATTCCCTCTTCCTTCATTATCTTTACCACCCCTACTTAGATGATCATGGAATTCTTCACGATACTTCACCATTTTCCCCTGTACCTTTATTTCATTCACTGGATTCGTTTCTTACCGATCGCCCTATACTTCTAACCACATCCCCTCTATACACTTTTCACTACCATTCTATCTTACAACGTTCTACAGCCTTTGACATCTAACACATCTTATCCTGATCGTTGACTCATTTCCACCTTCTCGCCAAATACTTTACCATAGTGCTATATGACTTTTGATGTCTAGTACATTTATCTCTTCTAACCATTAACCATTCCTCATACAATATGTAAAGCCAGTGAACCCCCTTACCAGCAAAATGTAGGGCCAATTGCTAATTTTGTCAGCGACTCAAAGCCATCAGTTTTTGCTGATACCCAGCCATTTTGGGATATCCGGTAATGAACAGGCAGATGCCCTGGCACCCTCTTGCAGGCTTGTCCACATCCCATCAATTTAGATTTTCACACATACCAGCCACTGTCTATTACCCTCATTTGAAAACCTTCCTCTTTATCCGCTGGCAGTCCTTCTGGTCTGGCCTTGCCACCAATAAGCTACATACTCTAAAACCCTTCATCTCCCTTAGTCAGCCCCATTCCATCAGAAAAGATGCTGGGAAACTGCTCTTGACAGACTACGTATTAGTCACACTCGCCTCACGTATTCCTGTCTCTATCTCACATTCTAATTCACTTCTATGCTTTTCATGCAATGTTCCTCTTTCAATCCTACGCATTCTGCTATCATGTCCCCTCAGTACTACAACCCTTATCCCTGCCTTTCCTCACTTGTCCTCTCTTCATCCTTTCAGAATCCCTTACTTTTTCCTTTGGCTTGTTCTCCTTCCTCAGACGCATACATATCATCCGTTTGATCTTATCCCCTTCTCCTATTATACCTTTCCCCCTTAATACCCTTACCTTATACTATACTCATAAGCTCCCCCTCTCTACCCTTTTCAATACCAAAATACAATATAACACTGTTTACCCACTAACAACTAATCATAAACTCATTTCTGTGCTTTTCGTCGCAATACTTAATCATAGTGCTGTATGATCTTAGATGTCTAGTACATTTATTTGTTTTAGCTATTAGCCATTAACCATTAACATTTAAGGAATATAAACAGGTGTATAGGCCACTCCTCAGTACAGTTACAATAGATCATAATCATCATCATTTTGGAGCTAACGCCGACAGGGGCGCATAGCCGCAGCCACCCTTCGTTTCCACCTACGAGGGTCCCTCATGGCGAGCCGCCAGGCAGGGGCCCGGTCCATCTCTAGTTCCTCACGACAGGTTTGATCGATCTGCCCAAGCCACGACCTTCTCGGTCGTCCCACAGGCCTCCTCCACCCAGGGTTGTCTCGGACAGAGACAACCTGATGGGCAGGATCATCCTGCGGGAATCGAGCCAAGTGGCCATATAGCCTGAGTTGGCGATCACGGATTGAAAACACGTAACTTGGTCCTTCTGCACAGGTACCGGCATCTCCAAATACTTTTGTCGAGAGATTTCATGACCCCTGCTGCAAGGCCAATCCGTCTACTGGCTTCCTGGTCTGACAGCCCAGAGTCGTGAACTGCACTACCGAGGTATATAAAGCTCTCTGTGACTTCGATGTTTTCACCGCAAGCACGTACCAACTGCACAGGGTCTCCTAGTAGGCCCCCAAAATCCTGGATCTTGGTCTTGGTCCAGGAAACCTCTAGCCCCAGGAGCTTTGCTCCATTGCTAAATGCACCACTAGGGTTTCCAGAGATTCAGAGAGAACGGCTACATCATCTGCAAAGTCAAGGTCTCTAACCTTGATATTGCACAGAGTTGCTCCACAGTGACTTTGGACAGTAGCTCTACCCGGTATCCAATCCATGCAAGAGTTGAAAAGTGTTGGTGCAAGAACACAGCCTTGCCTCACAACTGAACTAACAGGGAACTAGCTCGACAGGCCCCCACCACGCTGTACAGCACTTTCAGTGCCTGTATACAGGTTTGCTATTAGTCCAATAATCCTTGTTGGAATTCCTCTTAGCCTCAGGATCTCTCAGAGTGATTCGCGATGCACCGCGTCAAACGCCTGCTTGAGGTCGATGTAGGCTGCGAGCAGCCCATGTCCGAACTGACGACGGCGCTCTACAATGACTCGAAGCGCCAGGATGCGGTCTATTGTGGACTTACCAGGAGTGAATCCAGATTGCTCCGGCCTTTGGTGCCTCAACAGGTGGTCTCTGATACGTCTTAGTAGGATGTGCGCGAGTACCTTGCCTGGTACACTGAGTAGTGTAATGCCTCGGTGATTGCTGCAGTCCCAGAGTGATCCCCTTTCCCCTTCCAGAAAGGGATGACCATACCCCTCAGCAGGTCAGGGGGAAAGGTACCAGTCTGCCAGATGGCAGACAGGACTGCATACATGCCCCTTGCCATAGGTTCTCCATCAGCCTTTAACAATTCAGCTGGGATGCCACAAACACCTGCTGCTTTACCACTCTTCGGCTCTTCAGCTTGGTAGGGAGATCCTCGCTGATGGATGGGTCTGGCAGAGGAATCTCAACATTACCCTTATACAACTACTCAAAATACTCAGCCAAACGCACACAATGCAGTAGATGTAACCCCGGATTTCAGAAAAATTTCATGTGCATAGAAACTTGTTAAGGAAATAGAGTGGCGACCATTTTTTTTTTTTATTCTTTATTCTCTCTGCATTAAGTGGACCAATTTTAGACTCCGCGCCATGTAACGTTTGTTAAAAAGACATTATTGAATTATACTATAGGCTCCCCTAGTCAAACTCCACATTTTCTATGACAACGTAAGAACGTTTTAGTTACTAATAAACCCTTTTAAAGTTCTATATTTTAAATGAGAATCATAACTAAGACGTTATTTCCGGTAAAATACGAAGGAAACAAATTCAAATACTTCGAATTTATTTAAAAAATAGGGTATTAAATGTTTAGCCGCCATATTGGAAACGTTTCTGTAGACGTTTTTTCTGGCCTGTTAGCCTTTTTTTCCGTTTTAGGAAGCGAAAAAAAGGAGAAACCCTAGAATTGAAACAGGGCCAAGACACCTCATTTTCTTCTCTTTCTTGAGGCATGAAAACCGTGAAAAATGCCTGCTTGTTCTGCTCCAAATTGCACAAATAGGCCGGAGAGACCCAATGGAAAAACATTTCACCTGTAAGTTTTGAAGGAAATTTAGACGTTTCTAAGTTAATAGTGTAATTGGTAATGTGATATATAGTTTATGTCGTATAGTGACTGCTGATATGCATAAGAAATATAAAATCTAGAAATATAGACATGTTATAACTAATGCTACCATGTCCTTTTCAAAACAAATGGTGCTTCAGCTGTAGGTATAAATCATGATATATTTAGCTTCATTAAAAGAAACAGCTGAACCTCACGTATGATAGAGACCATTCAACAGCTATTATTTTGACAGCATTTTCACATCTTGCATAAATGTAAAGATGTTGAATTTCCTATCAATGACAATCATCTCCCACAAGATAACATGGACTAAAGAAATCAACATTTTCTAAGGTATATTTGTCATACTTACAAGGCAAATCATATTTGGAAATGACAGAGCAGCCAAATCTGTGAAACTTTTCTTATATGTACCCTTTGCAAATGAAAAATAACGAAGTTATATGCATTGACCACTGCAATTTTGGTGCTCCAGCAAAGGCCAAAGAATCTCTTCTTTGGCCTTCAGCTGTCATATTCTGACAAGACGAAGTTGGACGGCTTCCTTATTTAATGATGAATTGGCAAGGAGTTTACCAGTATTTGCTAAGAAAAAAAATCCCCGGCTGCATGTAGCATCCACTCCTGTACGAGTGAATTCAAATGTTATAAGTATTTTTGCATATACGCTACAAGTCAGATCGAGCACTTAAGTTGTTTACCGTGAGAGTGATGGTTGTCATAGTTGGAAAAATACCATGATTCATATATCATAACATATTATAACATATATCATATCTCATATCATATCATATATCTCATATAATGTAATAATGTATATGATATGATATTATATAATATCATATCATATATATTATTCTAAACATTATTCTAAACTATGTAATCATATGACTGTATCATTTCATCAGTTCATCATGTTATAACATTAACACAAACACAGTAACATGTACACAAAGATGTAAAGGAAAACAGCCACAGCAAGAATTGAATATAAATTGTATAATTTTGAACTCTTTACAAGTTCCTCTTCAGACAAAAAATATGAAGAGTTCAAAATGTTATGATTTATATTCATTTCTTACTGTGGCTGTTTTCCTTTTCATATCATAACATGTTATATATATCATATATCATTATCACCATCACAGTTTATTTGTAAAAATCTGCAATACAGTACACTGATAAACAAAATATTTTTAATTTTATTTATTTTTTATTATTAAAAAAAAAAAACCATTGATGCTGGGATGGCAAGAATTCATTGTTTATTTATTAATTGTCTTTATGCATAGATGGCTTCAAAAGTGCTAAATCACCAAGGAATTAAGTATCTGTCCTACCTGTTTTACCTAGTTACCCTTTTCAAGAAAATTCAAGAAATGGGGAAATCAGGTGAGGTCATGTAGGCCCACTAATTAGCTCCTTAGTGAGTGAGCACAAAATTCACTATAGAAAACTACAGTAGACTGTGATTACCCGACAGCAATGGTTTAAGTATTGAATTTAAGTCTACTATTCCCCAATGTCACCCCCCAATTCTGAATGAATCCACAGCTTCCCCAAGGATGGTTCGCTGAGGCAGCAGTGGGTGAGGGAGGTCAACCGTGAGTATTGGACACCATCCAAGAGGTCACTCCTCTGCTCTGACCATTTTACCGAGTCGTGCTTTGATAAGACGGGCCAGACCACCAGACTAAAAGACAATGCTGTGCCGACGCTTTTCGATATACCTGCACCCACGAGGAAGAAGGTGTGTGTGTGTGCTTTATTATGTTATTTCATGTCAGGCTGTGGATGTGAGGGAAAAGATAAGATTTCAGACTTTATTGCATGTGGATTATACTTGCTCTTGTATTATATTATAAGATAAATATTTTATATTATTAGGTATGATATAAAGATAGTGTATAATTTATATAACAAAGAGTTTATAGCCATTAAAAAATTTTATTTCTATAGTGTTAGATCTCATATCATATGTATCATGATATTCATGAAAAACAACATTTTTGAAAATATTAGAATTGTTAAGGAAGAGAAAAAATATATCCCAAATAACTGCTTATGTTTTAGATGGTCCAATGCATGGGAAATTGTGAGATTGTTGTGTGAATGTAGGTTATGATGATAAAATTGAGATATATTAAAGAATTTTGGTGTACACTAAAGCAAGAACAAATAAGGATTATTGATAAATTGATAACTGCAAATATTTGTTTATATATTTGATATTAGTTCCATCTTATTGATACCCCTGGGAGAGGGACCAGAATTCGTTGTTTTTGTTTTTATTAGTTTAGTATATTTCATCATTAATTATCTTTTCATTTCCTTTAATGATAAATTATTTTTATCATTGCTTGATTATTGGTTCTATTAATGTTACTAATTTATAATTATAGATTGCTGCTTAGACATTTTCTTATTATCCACAATATTCTTCCACAATGACAGGCCAGGCCAAGAGAAGAGCCTCCGGAGAGTGAGACGATGGTTCCTGCACAGAGGGGTCGGCCGAGGAAAAAACAGAAACAGGAAACCAGCACCAAATTAAGTCGTGAGGTGTGTGCCTTGCCTTTGGTATATAGAGGGAAAATGAATATATGAAATAGAAGTTGACATGATATATGTGTGTCTTTTTTGTTAATGGATAAATTAGAAATGTCATTATTAAAGGGGAAGAGGGAAAAAATCACGAGTAATAAAGGCCTTGTCAGAAAAGTAAATATGTTTCATTAGGTACAATTACTTTGGATACCCAATATGCAGTGGAAACAGAAGGGAAGTTTTACTTGAGGTATTATTTGGATATCTTTTAATACCCAGGAACTTGAGGCAAAATTGCAGCTGCTAGAGGAACACAACAAGAAATTGACAAAGCTGCTTTCACGGAGTCCACGACCCTCAACAGTGACTGAGACTAAGAAGACGGAGAGCAAGAATAAAAACATCTTTGTCTTCAGGTCTGTTGCTCATACTCATGTAAAAGATGTAGTGTATTGGTTAGAGATTTTGTTTGACAAGTATTGAAAATATGTTGGTTTTGAAATTACCTTAGCTGATTACAAGACTCATATACCTTATCAGGGAAGACAGATGTGAATGAAAAGGAAATTCAATTAGATGATGTGAGGTTTTAAAATCCTGTATGTTATTATATATGTTTTTTCTATATTTTGTAGGTATCCAAGGAGGCAGATCTTGTTGAAAGTGGCATATCTTGGGTGGGACTACCAGAGCTGTGCATCGCAGGAAGAAATCCAACAAAGTATTGAAGATAAATTACTGCAAGCACTTCTGAAAACAAATTTAACAGAATCTATTATTAGTTCAAAGTTTGAAAGGTAAGACACTAAAAGTCTGAAATATTGCACTGTGTGTTGAAAAACTCTGCGAATCATCAGATAGGCAGTTTTATCAACCTGCTTAAAATTAGTTACAATATTTTCTCCTATTGCTCTTACTACTGAAATATCTCCATCAATATGTCAGGTGCAGCAGCAACAGTGAAGGCTTCAGCCCCTTTGACCAAGTAATCTCTATCATAGTCCGAAGTAATCTTAAGTCTGGCCTGGGAGTCATTCCTCCAGACAAAAAAGCAGGGTCAGCAGTGGAAGAGAACCCAACATTGCCTCTGTGTGCAGAAGAGAATGGCGAGCAGGAGATTGATTACACAAGAGTAGTGAATGAAGGTGAGTTCTTTTTGGTTCTTTAAAAAAAAGGTGGAAAATTCACAGATGAATACAGGAAAATAAAGGGAAAGTTTTCTCCCAAATCCAAGGGAACTTGTTTCTAATTTATATATTTATTTATTTTTTTATTTGTAATTTATCTCTTTCCTTTTTTGGGCAGAAAAAAAACCAACACAAAATGAGATTTATACATTTAATAGTCTGCATAATCAAATCAACCTCTATATTGATTGTCTAGTATACTTAAAATGAAATTACATGTGTAATGCTAAAAATGTTCTTATTAGTATACTGCATTGGAGAAGTCACACCTTATATTGATACTCTAATACTGTAGTTTATATTTCCTTTTCCTATAAATGCACCGAATCTGAGATAGAAATTAGTCTGGATTTTTTTATATATAGATTATGACTTGATTATTTCTGATAAACATTATAAGCAAATTTAAGGGTATGTATGGGGTCCCCTTAATCTGGCTTTTCTACTACATTATTAAGACTTATAAGGGCATTATAGGCTATTTTACAATTACTTGTCACTCTTAAATTCAGACTTGACAATTACATTGTTCACCAGAAGAGTTCATATCTATCCTGTTGTTTGTTTTTGGTCTAGCACAATGGAGGACAGAGTAGACTTACTATTTATTTGTTTTATACTGTAAAAAAAAGAGTGAGACTGAGACTTACAAATCTAATTAAAGACATGTGGTTTGCAGCTTTACCCATGGAGATTCGGCTGCTGGCTTGGTGTCCAGTTCAGGCTGGATATTCGCCCAAATCTAAGAGCCCCATAAAAACCTTCAAGTATTTTTTTCCAAGAGGAAGCTTGAATATTGAGGTAAACAGAATGTTATGACTAGAAATGATTAATAGAGTATAGAAAAATTGTTTTTAGGTTTTGGCTGCCTCCTCCTCCTCCTCCTCTTCCTCCACATCCTCCTCCTCCTCCACATCCTCCTCCTCCTCCTCCTCCTCCTCCTCCACATCCTCCTCCTCCTCTACATCCTCCACATCCTCCTCCTCCTCTACATCCTCCACATCCTCCTCCTCCTCCTCCTCCTCCTCCACATCCTCCACATCCTCATCCTCCTCCACATCCTTCTCCTCTTCTTCTTCTTCCTCCTCCTCCTCCTCCTCCTCCTCCTCCTCCTCCTCCTCCTCCTCCTCCTCCTCCTCCTCCTCCTCCTCCTCCTCCTCCTCCTCCTCCTCCTCCTCCTCCTCCTCCTCCTCCTCCTCCACATCCTCCTCCTCCTCCTCCTCCTCCTCCTCCTCCACCTCCTCCACCTCCACCTCCACCTCTTCCTCCTCCATATCCTCTTACTTTTCCCCCTCCCCATCCTTCTTCACCTTTCCCTTTCCTTTTCTTTTTTTCTTTTTTCTTCTACTCCTTTCCCCTTTTTCCCCCTCCTCTAAACACATGTTAATTCAATTACATTGTGTACCATATTTGTCAATGACTTACAATTTTGATTCTTTAGTTAATCTTTGTATTAAGATTAATTTTACAACTTAATCTCTGAAACTTCTTTGATTACTTGTATGAGAGAGAGCATTAGTAATCCACATAGGTGCCTATTGGGATATACTTAAATATATTGATAGTAATTCAAATTATACAAAGTACAAAACTGTCAAAACTGTTTGGAACTTCATGTATATAATATTCTTCTTTTTCTACTTTTTACCTTTTTTCCTCCTGCTGCTTCTTCCATTTTTTTTTCCATTCTTCATTTTTGGCAGTTTATTATTTATTTTTTCTGTTTTTATATTTCACAAATAATATTTCCAACCCATGCAGCTCATGAATGAAGCCGCTCAACACCTCATCGGGCGAAACGACTTTAGAAATTTTTACAGCAAGGAGACAGTCAAAGATCTTGGTAGTGTCAGCAGGAACATAATCTCGTCCACTGTATTGCCAACTTGCTGTGACCTCAAGGCTCTCTACAGTGAATCCTGCCAATGTGCCAGCAACCCTAAGGAAAAGGATAGTGAGCCCAAGGAGAACGTTGTACATAGGCCAGCCCGAGGAGATCAAAGGAGAGGGAAGCGTCTTGAAAACGCTCCTGAAGTGACACTCAGGAGAGCAGATGATAAGGATGTAGGGGGTCAGAGTAATAGAGAGGAAGGATACGACATGTGTGTGGCAACCCTCAAAGGAGAGGACTTTCTGTGCGAGGAAGTGAGGAAGATCATGGCACTGCTCTTCAGCGTGGGAGTGGGGAAGGCAGAGCCGGATTCTGTTGTGGCAATGTTGGATGCTAGCAAACAGCCAAGGTAAAAAAGACTTGTGAATGGGTTGGATCACCTCATGCGGCAAGATAGGCAATTTCTTGGTTTATTATTAGTCATAACTTTGTAAGAATTACAAGTATCAAAACATTTCACATCTTGCCACAAGAATTGATTAATTCCCATTCATACCTTTTTCAACATGTTTGATAGTATATAGAATATACTACTGAAGTATTTATTTGAAGGATTCTGTTTATATTGAGTAAGAATGTGAGGGAAGGTAGTATATATATATTATAACATGTTATATTTAGATATCTTATATACTTAGATGCGTGTGTGTCTATATACTTATATGTGTGTGTGTCTGTTTCTCTGATTGTTTTATTTGTTATTTTTTTTGTCATTTCAGTGCATGTCATTTTTTATTTATTTATTTTTTTTTTTTTTAGTGATTGTTTCTTGTGTATGTTGTCTGTGTGTTTTTTTTGTGTGTTTTTGGGTATGTGTGTGTGTAAGATTATCTTTAAAAAAATGGGAAAAAGACTGGCTGAGCACTGGCGTTATATGTAGATAAATTTCCTTTCAGAAAGAAACAGCACTTGATTACAAGTGAAGTACCACTGGTCCTCTTCAAAGCAGTTTATGAAGAAGAGGGCTGGCACTGGGATAGCAAAGCTCTGCGGCAGGTGATTTCACAACTTCAGGCTTTCTGGATGCAGCAGGCTGTTCGGTATGCTCTGACACCTTTTGTTAGCTATATCACGGAAAAAAACCTATATGCCTTTAAAATAGCATAATTTTCTAAAAATATGAATACGTTTCACTCTGTTTAATAGCTAGTTTTGTTTTACAGATTTTTGATAACAACTTTTCAAATTCTAGAGCCAGTGCTATGAGACACATCCTTAAGGACTTGGAGAACCAGTACTCCATCATCTCCAGAAAAGACCTAATTGATCCTCTACCTCAGGATCAGTGTGAAAATTTAGTCGGCAAAGACTCCTCCTCAGTGTTTCAGATTGTTGCCAAAACCACTCAGAATGGTTAGTAGACTTTCATATTTGTATTGTAATTAGATGGGTTGCTAGAGGGTAGGAAATATTAGGCAGTGGAGGTGGCTGAAATGGGCTCCCTTGCTTGCTTAGGGTTTATGAATCATCTCCATGTTGTGTATGCCTGTTACACAGTAGTCATAACCCCTAGGAGAGGGCAAAGTTCAGAGTTTCATGAGCACACAGGACAGAAACTTTTTTGCTCAACTCAAATACACATTTATTTTAGTTCAAATTGTTATTTTTATAAAATGGATGATTGGATTTGTTTTTTTAATGTCTTTTGCTGTCTCTTGTCTAGTGTGCATCCATACTTGAGGATGACAGGTGTTATGCTTCATCCTTTAAGGTTTAAGATATGTAATGATCTCTATATACAACAGTTATTTAGTTCTTGCTTTCTGCAGATCATGAATACTCCACATCCAAGCCCAGTGCAGCTGGGAATGACAACAAAAATCAAGGTAGTTTAACCATTACTCATGCTCTGCCCTCTCAAACTGTCATTGCCACACCCAAACTCTTTATGTGGTGTTCTTCCTAACACTCATGCATATATAAGTCTGTGAGTGTTCTTTGTATCCCTTGTCATTAGTTAGAGAAATATACTCATGATGTAATACAGACAGACAAGAGTGTGAGTGATTATATATGATGAAGGAAAGATAAGAATGAGAATTCCTCACTTTTCATTACACAAGTTTTTTAATTGACATTATAAAAATTAAAGCTTATGAATTACATTATAAACTATGTGTTAGATGATGTATTTTTGCAGAAGTAATGATTGGATTGTTAGTCATACATCTTGCCTTTTGAAATGTTTCCTCTTTTTTATACTTTTTTCATCATTTATCCATAAATGTGCAGTATAGACTAAGAATTAACCCATTAGTGCCAGGTATTTACCATGTTCACTGGATTATTTATTTACACATTTGTTTACACATGGATAACTTTCTAATTACCAAGAAGTCAGTTGTAGGTCTGTTTTACTTCTCTTACTATTATTGTCAATACTAATGTTATTATGGTTATTATTATTATTAGAACATTATTAATGGTAATAATAGCACTATAAATAAAAATCTTTCTAAAAATTCAAGGAATGGAGGAAAGTAGTAGACTTCTGGCATCAGCTGGTTAAGTTGCTACTACTCATTGTATGACTTCAATCTACTTGTCTTGAATATTAAACACATCCAATTTTAATGGTCAGCTGTTGATATGATGTGAGAAAAGGAGTTATATTTGTTACTGCATATTTTACTGTATAAATTGTTGGAAGAGAAAATAAGGAAAAAGTTCACCCCCAAAAAGTACAAAATCTGGCATCATATGCTATAAATCCTCTAAATGGAATGAAGACTAGGTTTTGTATGTATCATTACAGCAGGTAATTGTTTCCTTACTGTTCTCCAATCTGATTCATATTTAGCACACTCACATTCAGTACATACATTAAGAAATGAAAGCAGTTCTGAAAGGAAGGCAAATAGATGATGTAAATTTTCCTTTCAGGGACACAGGGTTATGCAGTAAATAGATTTGGAAAATCAGAATTTATGAATTTTAGCAGAAAATTTTCTCCTTTTTTCCTGTAGTTAAAATTGATATAAAAATTCTAGCTAGAATGTCTTCAAGTATTAGCTGAAGCCTTCTTCCATGACTGTCTCCTTACTTCACACAAAATTTAGATTTGTTACAATAATGGTTTATCAGGTATCAGTGACAGTATGATGAACAGGAAGTATTTGTATATTTGAGGTAATTTTGGAGGGCCCCTTATATGTTTAAGTATACTCTTTCCTATCACCAATTTTCTTAAAAAGCCTATTTTCCTCTAATGACTTGGTTTTTGCAGACGAGGCAGACTTCAACCACACTGCCACCCTTCTGTTGATCGAATTCATCCGCCAGAGATTCCAGAGGTTTCTCCTGATACACTCCCGTGCTGTGGTGTACAGGGAGGTGCAGGAGGAACTGTGTTTCAGGGGCTTTTCCTTTACCATTGAGAAGATCAGGAGGAAGTGGAATAACCTGATCACTACATACCGGAGAATAAAGGAGAAGAACAGCGAAGATCCGAAAGTCAAAATAATGTGGGATTACTTCCAGGTATGGAGTTGGAGGGGCAGTCATGGTTAAAGAAAGGAAATGTAAAATTAGGGTCAGGGTAGGAATTTTGTAGTATCCTATCTTCCTTTCCCTGGATGAAGAGGAATCTAACCCGTACCTGAAATGTTGAGGAGTTTGTGTTGCCTTACTGTATGCCTATTTATTTATTTTGATTTTTTATTAATTTTATATATATGTATATATGTATGTATATATATGTGTGTGTGTGTATACATATATGTATGTATGTATGTATGCATATATATATATATATATATATATATATATATATATATATATATATATATATATATATAAAGAGTAAGCAGTAGAGACATACATTAGCTTTAAGATTAGGAATAACCATGAATAACAGTATTGAGGATAAGATTATTTTTCTGTTGATATTACCAGGAAATTATTTTACAACCAATAGAGTAATCTGAAATAAATATCCATGATTACAATTTTTAAACATTTTATTTATGTCTTCAGAATCTGGATGACTTTTGTTGCATTACGTTTTTTAACAATAGACTTCTAGTATTTTGCATTCACTGAGTACTGTACATCTTTTGCAGCTACTGGATGATCTTTTAGGAACAACAGTTCTCACTGTGCCACCAGAATGTGAAGTTCAAAGTGGTAATAGCAGTGGCAGTAAAGGTCCTGTGGCACCCCAGTCTACCCTCCAAACTGAGGAAGTGCCTCTGACAAAACCAGCCTCCCCAGCAAAGGCATCAGCCCCTTCAAAACTTGCTTCAACACCCACTAAAGCCCATTCTCCAGAGAAGATGGAGGCACCGAAAAATTCCCAGGTCTTCCGTCCAAATGTCCCTATCAAGTCTGAAGAAAGAGCCGAACCACCAGTTATCCACATAGTGCAGTCTTCAGCAGGTACAACACTCACTGTGCCTCCAAGGTCACCCAGTGCACCCCTGCATAGTGAAAAGACAGTTGTGCTGCAGACCTCAACACCTAGGGTAGAGAAAGTACAAGTCAATGGCAAGGCGTCTGACCCATCAACAGTCTTCCTTGAATATCAGATTGAGCAAGGGGAGCGGCGGCTGGATGTCATGGATGAGTATTTCGAGTACATGAAGGAAAGGTTAACAAAGAAAATGGAGTACAAACGGGAGAAAGCCCTGAGGGACAGCAAGAGTATCAAAGTGCTTCGGGAAATTGGAGATGCTTCTGAAAACCTGAAGAAGGGTTTGCTGGAAGTGAAGGCTCCTGAGGGAATAAAAGCAACTGGAGAGTGTTAGTGGCTGTGTGAGAAATGTGATAATTTTATCTGTTAATGTTGTTCAGTGTTGTTTTCCAGTGAAATGTATGTTTATAGATATTTAAATTTCTAGAGTGGATTTTTCTTATTGATAGTCATCATTTAGTTTGGAAAATGAGATTTGTAGTTTTTGAAGCTGAAAAAATCTAGAATCACAAATTAATTGCGTAGATGATTATTACATAGAGCAAATCTTTATAAGAAAGACTGTTGATCAGACCACTGTGGTGCCTTCTAAAGTCTCTGACAAACTTTGTTTTTATTTAATTTTCTCGTCTCCCTTTTTCAGTTAGTGCAGTTCTCATGAAACCTAGTCAGCTTATAAATAAACAGTCTGGTAAATTTCAGTTTAAGAATTATTCCTTATTCATATTCCTTTATAGATCTGTTCCTGATGCTATAGTGTATACATGAGTAAAATCAATAATAGTTTCAGTTGTAATATCAGATAGTTATATCTAAAATAGTTGTTAATCTTTAAGTTTATTTGTTTCAGTAGTATAAGAATATTTTTTCAACTAAATTGATAAGTTAAGATAAATGTAATTCTGATACACTCTTGTTCAATCAGAAAGCAATGCTTCTGAATAAATTTATTGGAATTTCACATTTTTCTCATGAACTTTAATGTCCTTATGAATTTGGTATCCTCTTTCATATCATCAGAAATCAAGTCAGGAAAAAATATTTAATATGCAAATCATGGAAACATGTGAAAAATAACATGCAAATAGAAAAAACAAAATCTGGATCAACTATCAATACATAACTAGACACTAACACAGACACCATTCCTAATTTAGCAGTCACCCAATTTCGAGTTTACTGCTGAACTCGTTACATAAATACTGACTTCTTAAGTGTATATACAAAAAGATTGCATGAGAGAACGTGGTTACAAATTGTAAGGAAAGTAAAAATACACTTGAGCTTAAAAATCACATTCTGCATAACAGATAGGCAATCATCTATAGGATGTTTTCTCTAAACAAACACAGTTTATGATTTTTACTGTTTATACGTTATCAAAAACATTATTGACTATGAAACCCTCAAATGACAAATGTAAGTTTTACACACTCGACATTTTGTCATATTTTCTTCCATACACGCACAAGAAGAATGTTGGCTACTTTTCGAGGTGGTCGTTAGTGTCCATATAAAAAATATATGATGAAGCTATGTCTTCAGGGATTATTGTGAACAAAGGTTCAACAGAGTGCTGGATATTCCTTTCCTTAGTCTAGAAATACGTGGCTATAGAAAAATATAAACAGAACGGTTGATGGCGGGAAGGTTACGAAAGGGGAAGCTAGTGTAGAAAGGGTGGGAACCTCTGCAATAGATCACAAAACAATTAGGCAACAAAGAGTATTTTCACACAAAAAATGTTTTCAGTACGGAAAATAAAACAGGTCGTTTACAAACATTCATATATTGGAATACGTGCGCATAAACACACACACACACAAGGCATCTGTAAGGCCACCAGAGCACTTACGGCTGAGGTTCCCTGAAAACCCCCATGAACAGGATATTGTTCACAACATTGTCTCGAATGAAGAACAAGAACGGCCTGTTACAGTAGATCATTGGCGGGGAGACGCGGATGTCGAGCAGCACTACCGTGGCTGCCGCGGCCTCTGACCCTTCCTCGTTGACCTCTATCACGGCCTTGTGAGCGACGTCGGACGCGAAGAGGGATTTGCCAAAGGACGAGAGGTCGGCCTCGGCGTTGAACAAATCACGGATCCCCATGCGCATTAGAGCCTGAGGAAGGAAGTAAGGAGTGAGCACAAGGAGAGAGGAAGATCTATTTTAAAAGATTTCAGCTGTTAAAGGATTAGATTTAAGTATCAGTGTTATTTGCAGAACTGGGTGGTCATTAATAGCAGTCTTGGCCCAGTCCTTCATTCGATTAGGAAAATACTCTTCACATATGGAATCCAGGTGGACTTCAAAATTGTCTCATTATCAATAAATCTAGTTTGTGCATTGTGGGTTTTATACCATTAAAATTATTTTGAGGAAAAGGCGAATAAGTAAAAGGGCAAACATTGCCTGGCTTGGTTTCATTTACTCATCAGTTTATTTATTGTTATATTTGCAGGCTAGATAAAGTAAATTCTAATAACACGTGACCAAACTAAAACTATAAAGAGAAAAGAGAAGCTGTTCTTTTACCCACAGGAACTTCAAAATTCTAGCATGCACAAACGACCATTTCGACCCGCTAAAACAAGCCATTCAGCTCACCTCTTTGAGCTCAGACGAGAGACCCTTCTCGAATTTGAACTTAGGCAGGGTTAGAATTATTTCACGGATTTCTAAATTCCTGACGGCGGAGGCGAGGGCGGCGGGGGTGAGGCGCTGGAGCATCCGGTCGAGCTCGTCTCCTGTCCGTTTGTTCCGCGGAAGGAGCACTACCAGCGACGCGGCGCCTCCGCGGTACGGCAGCTCCACCACGTCGGCGTCCAGCTCCTTCGAGACGCCTGCAGTGAAAGGGATAGATTAATTTTGCTGCGGTTAACAGGAAAAATGATATTCCAGTTGCAAAAGGAATTTTAAGATGAGCTAAGATGAGGATCCATTATTAAAGAGGACTGGGAAGCGCATAAAAAACAACAGCAGTAGCCAACTCAACAATCATCAGCAAGCAGCGATCATCCAAACATACACCATATGGATAGACACACACACACGCGCGCGCACGAACGCGCGCGCACACACACACACACACACACACACACACACACACACACACACACACACACACACACACACACACACACACACACACACACACACACACACACACACACACAAACAAACCAACTAACCAACAAACCCTGACATAAAGAACATTGAAAGAATACAAGCGACAAACTCAACGTCATAACCACGGCCCTCTCCCTTACCGTTCCTGAAATAGGCCCGTTGTGTCATCATATCGACCATAGACACTTGCGTTGGGGTAGTGAAAAACTCATCCTTGAAGGTGTCTGCTATTCTGAACTGGTGCTCCCACAGGCCCTTGAAGTAGATGGCGTT
>NC_061845.1:4934849-4937349 GCF_019202785.1 Penaeus chinensis
GTTTTATTGATGTATTTCATTTTGCATTCTTGCTGCATGTGATTGTTTATAATTGCTATATGTTTTTTATTAACATTTTTCTTCACCGTGCATTCTCAATTTTTTTGTTATGTTTATTACTTTACATTTATATCGTACACATCGAAAGCGTTAATACATTTTACACATATTCATTCTTTTCTGTAAGTACCATTATAAAAATCTCAAACAAATCTACTGCAGGAGGAATATATTTCTGTTTTTATAGGTCTCTGTATAGATGAAATCTATTTCGTCTTTGATATAACTTTAATCATAATGTCTTTTAGAAAACAAGAAAGCTATAAACGGTAAAGTTTTGCTGTAATTAGAAACTCATGGCAAAATATTGTGAAATATATTGTTTACTATGAATATTTATAAAATAGGTTTGGCATAAGTCCACATACATCTGTTCACAAGCATGAGCTAGGAATTTCATAATCTTTGAATTCGTCTCTGACAGAGTTTGGATCATGGTAGGTTTAATGTCCGGGTGAGGTCCATTTTTTTCTCTCTCTAATAAAAAAGTAGGCCAATGAAAATTGTTTTTAACCCACTTATTTTATATTAAATTGATTAACAACAAGGATCGGTATCGAGATATGTCATTTTAACAACGATTTCTCATTTAAATTGTAAATTTCCTTGGGTTCCGATGCTAAAAAGGCCTACATTCATATTCTTTCTCTTTCCCTATCTTCTCATTTTTGTTTTTACTGACTGTGTGTGTGTGTGTGTGTGTGTGTGTGTGTGTGTGTGTGTGTGTGTTTCCTGACCCTATGCGCGCATGTGTGTGTTTTTTCCTGGTTGTATGTGTGCATGTTTCCAGCCTCTTCATGTGTGGTTTTCCTGACTTTATGCGTGCGTGCGTTTTTTTTTTTTCCTGTGTGTATGTGTGTGTGTATATGTGTGCGTCCTGTCTGTGTGTGTATGTGTTTCCTTACTGTGTGTGTGTGTGTAAAAGGAAGCAGCCTCAAGAAGAAATTAAATTGATTGAATGTTTCCCTAGATATTTGTGTACGCGTTACTGTGTTTGTGTTCATATATCGATCTCTATATGTATATATGATTATATCTATAGTTTTTCCTCTTTTTATTATTTCTTCATTTCTATTCATATTACAATTTACATTTATGTAGATGAAAACATTAACATTAAATTATATTAATAAATGGAATTATTATCATCATAATTTTCGTTTTCAGAGCTTAAGGATATCAGCAAATAAAAAGTAATATAATTTAACATTTATTTCATTGGAATGGATTGTTTGCTCCTTCCTCGTGTCTGATTTTGATTTTTAATTTCTCTCTGTGGTCACTAAGGAAGATAAAGAAAAGAAGAATATATAAAGAAATCCCCCACTTCTGGCTTTTAGGAGGAATAGGAAGAGGAGGAAAAAGACAAAAAGGAAGATTCGAATATGTAGGAGAAAAAGAAAGGAAGAGGAAGGAGAAGAAAAGGAAGACGGAGAAGAAAGCCGTGGAAAGGCTCTTTAAGGCTCCCTGTAAGCCCCAATGAAGAGGATGTTGTCGATGTCATTATCGCGGATGAGGAAGAGGAAGGGGCGGTCGCAGGTGAAGCGGACCGGCGGGGGGGGAATGACCACTGACGTGATCCCTATTATAATTGCCGTGGCCGCTGCTGCTTCTGCGCCTTCTTCGTCCACTTCCACCACTGCCTTGTGGATGATGCCCGTGGCTTGGAGGCCGCCGTCGGACTTGAAGTTTGTCAGGTCAGCTCGGTCGGAGAATAAATCGGCAACGCCCATGCGCTCCAGAGCCTGGGTGTCGGGAACGGTAACACGACTTGAAGTTCAAAGTTTTTTTATATCACACTTTTATTAAATCAAAAGTTTCAAGCGATTATGTAAAGCAAAAACATATAAAGGCAGAAGATAGAGATAAGGAAAATATATACAGAATGCAAATAGGAGTGAGAATACCTGCTGAAGCGCGCTATCGATCTTCTTCTCAAACTTGAACTTGGGGAACTTGAGCTGGACCGCTCGGTCGTGCGTGTCCTTCAGCGTCGCCGTCAGCGTCGAAGGGTTGAGGCGTTGCACCAGCTGGTCGAGCTCCCGGCCCGTCCCCTGGTCTCGAGGAAGGAGCACGAACATGGACGCGCGGCCGCTCCGGTAGGGCATCTCCAGCACCTGGGCGTCCAGCTCCTGAGACTCGCCTGGGGAAGGAAGCGCAGGGGCGACCGTCGCCTTTTATGCTGAGGAGCATGAGTGGTGGACGACGGCTGAAACGTCACGCTAGAACTACAGCATATCGTCTGCCAGATGTCACTACTAGCAAATAGAGTAGCTTTTAAAAATCGCTGCTACTTAGTCTAGTGATCATTTATATTTTAAAGATCTAAATAAACATTTCAGAGAAGACATAATTTTAGAAAGCGGGATTTTTTTTTTCACAAGTGGTTGGTTAAAGATAACTATAAGATCCAATAATGTAGATACCTTTAGTCATCTCT
>NC_061845.1:4944849-4947349 GCF_019202785.1 Penaeus chinensis
TTGCCGAGACGAAAAACTTCCTTGGAATCGTGTCTTTCGCCGCGAATTTCCGTTTCCAAAAGCCCTTGAAATAGATGGCGTTGACGAGGACCATTGCAGTGTCTTTGACTGTGTCGGGTGTCACGATCGAAGTTATCTTGCCACGGGTGGTGGTGCTCACGAACTGGTTTATGGTTTCAACGACGAGATCAAGCTGTCAAGAAGGAATGGTATGTATTGTTGTTTATTAACCTATTACTACTGCTACTACTACTACTGATGCTGCTGCTGCTGCTGGTGGTACTACTTCTGTTATTATTACTATTATTACTGCCACTACTACTGATACTACTACTGTTACTACTGCTGTTGCTGCAACTACTATTACTACTGCTATTACTATTGCTACTGATACTACTACTGCTACTATCAACGCTATCATTATCATTATTGTCATTATACTTATTAATGTTAATACTAGTAATACTACAACTAACGTTATTATTATCAGTTATTATTATATTACGATTACAACTAGCACCACCACAGCTAGAAGTATTATCAGTATTATCCTCAGAATTATCATCCCTTATGTAACGTGTTATAGTTATCAATATGATCTTAATTTTTTTGCACTAAAACATGATCACATCATTACTAATATACGTCAACGAGGCAATGCACGAAACGTAAGCGCCCTCTGTCCTTACGTTGCCAAAATCTAACGTTTCCAGTTTGTCCGAGAACACCTGTTGCAAGCAATCCTTCAGCTTGAGGGTGTCCGTTGCATAGATTCTATTTGCAGTGTCAATGGTATAATTGTTGTTTCTCGAAGTATATCTGTAGAGACAAAACAAGTTATAAAGTATGCACACGTATATATATACATACATAAACATATATGTGTGTGTGTGCGTGTGTTTGTGTATTTGTGTGTGTGTGTGTGTGTGTGCGTGTGTTTGTGTATTTGTGTGTGTGTGTGTGTGTGTGTGTGTGTGTGTGCATGTGTGTGTGTATGCACGTATGTATGTATTCATTTATTAATTAATTATTCTTCAAATAAATCCCAAGAAATTCATTTTAAAGTCAATATTAATGCATACTGACAGACAGCAAAATCCTACCGTTGTCTAAGACGCGTTAAACACAAAACATCGACCTACATGTTTTCGACGGCCTTGAAGGTAGCCAGAGCGTCTTCTCTGTTGGTCAAGCGGAGCGCCTGTTCCATCTGGGATTTGGTGTTGCCATTGGAGCCGAAGTAAGTGAGGGTGAGGGCGCTCCAGACGCTGAAGGGCGAGAAGATGAAGTTCTTCGACGGAGACACGACCTTCCTGAAGAGGTTGACGCCGAAGTCATTGAGAGGAGTGAGGTCCGGCGACGCTGTGGGAGGCATGGCGTCGTTCTGCGAGATGCACTGTGAGCGCGCGCCGGCCAGTGCGGCCAGCAGCGAGGCCACGAGCAGGTGCATGGCCCTGCAAGAAAGCACGTTTTAACATCCTACCTTCCCACTCTCCTTTCCAAACTTTCGAACTTTCGAACTTTCGAATGCAACAAAACACACACACGCACATGTATATATATATATATATATATATATATATATATATATATATATATACATATATACATATATATGTATATATATATATATATATATATATATATATATATATGTATATGTGTGTGTGTGTGTGTGTGTGTGTGTGTGTGTGTGTAGAAACATACACACACAAACAAACACATATACATATATATCTATATAATAAGAATAGTTATGCACCTCATTATCAAGTACACATAAACTTCCTAACAGCTGAACAGCTCCGTAATGATACGGGTATAACAAAATGCAATGGCAAGCGTTACTGATACATACAAAATCCTTTTTTGTGATTTACAGTTCGTCCGCGGAGGTCTGATGAACTAAAGGGGGAGGAGGGGAGGAATCCTTAGTTTAAGGGTGGGAAAGCCAGCCCACGATATATATAGGACGAGGACTACCCTCAGTTACCAGATATCTCCATCAGCGAATTTTCTCCTGTATTCACTGTGAACCTGATTCCATATACTTTCATTCACACTCGAGTTTCTTGCTTTTTGCCTTAGCTTGCAGAATTGATAAAGGATTTGAATACAAATGGCAGTGACAATACTTCAAGTAATATCTGGCAACATCAACTGATGTCAGTGAATTTCTTCGAAGATCGTTTCTAACAATGAAATCGGTCGATCGAATGTTTTTTCTTTTTCAAACAGACCACGAAAACAAACTGGAAATCTATCTTTTTGTAGAGAAAAAAAAAAAGATAAAATAGGTTAATAATCACAACATTCATTAGAATAACGTAACACACACACAAATACACACACACACACACACACACACATATATATGCATATATATATATATGTATGTATGTATGCATGTATCTATGTATATATGTACACACACACACACACACACACGCACACACACCCACACACACACACACACACACACACACACACACACACACAC
>NC_061845.1:4952349-4954849 GCF_019202785.1 Penaeus chinensis
TATTATTCATTTTGTTGTTGTTCATAATGTTATTTACTATTGTTGTTGTTGATTTGCATTCTTGTTGCTGTTGTTATTTGTATTGGTATTATCATTGTTATTAATATTGTTGTGACAACGATGATAATTATGATGATGGCGATACTACTGCTACTACTACTAATGGTGATTATAATAATAATAATGTTAATGGTAATAATAATGATAGTAATGATTAGAAAGATGATGAAAATAATAATGATGGTAATAATAATAATGAGAATGATAGTGATAGTGATAATAATAATAATAATAATTATAATAGTAACAATGATAATGATAATAATAATAATAATAATAATAATAGTAATGATAATAATAGTTATGATAATAGTAATGATAATGCTGATGATGAAATTGATGAAAATAATAATAACGATAATAATAATAACAACAACAATAATAATAACAAAATAATAATAATTCTGATGATAATGATAATAATAATAACAAAACCGACCATAACAACTAACACTCACAACAATAACAGCCCAAAACAACCACAACCACAACACCCTCATAAAGCAACGAAACAACAACACTAACCACAACCTCGCCCCCCCCCCCCCCCCCCCCACCTACCCTTCCGCCAGCCCGACCTAGCCGCTACAGCCATCAACGCTTACGTCGACCACGCCACACAGGGCATGATTCCTCAGCTCGTGGACCCGAGTGACGTCACGGAATCAGCGATGGCGTTCGTAAATGCGGTTTACTTCAAGGGATTTTGGAAGCACCCGTTTAAGACTGAGAATACGAAGAAGGGGAAGTTCTTCGTCTCTCCTGTTAGGCACGAATTCGTGGACATGATGAAGCAGGCAGAGCGATTTCGTTACGGTATGCTGTCTGTTTGTTTGTTTCTTTGTCTGTTTTTGCTTTGTTTCTTTGTCTGTTTGTTTGTTTGTTTGTTTGTCTGTCTGTTTGTTTGTTTCTGTGTCTGTTTGTTTGTTTATTTGTCTGTCTGTTTGTTTGTTTCTTTGTCTGTCTGTTTGTTTGTTTCTTTGTTTCTTTGTCTGTCTGTTTGTTTGTTTCTTTGTCTGTCTGTTTGTTTGTTTCTTTGTCTGTCTGTTTGTATGTTTCTTTGTCTGTCTGTTTGTTTGCTTCTTTGTCTGTCTGTTTGTTTGCTTCTTTGTCTGTCTGTTTGTTTGTTTTTTTGCATTTGTTTTGTTTGTGTTTATGTGCTTATTGCTTATTTCTTTGTTTTTTTTATTTGGTTGTTTATTTCTTTGCTTATTTTGTTGTTTATTTCTTTGTTATTATTTATTTAGTTGTTTCTTTCTGTTTTTATTTCTTTGTTTATTTCATTTTTCATTTCGTTGTTTATTTCTTTATTTAGTTGTTTACTTAGTTGTTAATTTAGCGGTTTATTTCTTTGTTTATTTCTTTGGTTATTTAGTTGTTGATTCTGTTGTTTTAACTTTTATTTCGTAATTTATTTTTGTCGTTTTTTATTTATTTATTTACTTATTTAGATGTTTGTTAATTTGTTTATTTACTTGCTTGTCTATTTATCTATTCACATATTCGTTTGTTTGGCTATTTATTCTTCACTAATTTCTAGCTCTTCGGTAATGTCGCGTTTTCATAAAGGTTCATTTTTTCATGTAATAATCAGACTATAAAAAAAATTATTATTATTATTATTATTATTATTATTATTATTTTTTTATTTTTTTTATTTTTTTATTTTTTTATTTTTTTTTTTTTTTTGGTAACGATGCATTTTTATTTTTATTCAGTTTTTATTCTGAATAATTTTGAAATTCGTTTTCTTAAATATATTTACTTTCTGGATTATACTGAAGCTAAATGGTAAAAAAGGGGGAAAAAAATATATACAAAGATAAACAAAATAAAAGTAAATAAAAAATGATTGTGCTTTTACCTTTTTATCAGTAGCTGTTTTTAATTTTATCATACAGATATAATTAAGATAACTCAATAAATCAAGGGAAAATAATAGGTTTTTCTCATAAGTATAATAAAAAAAATACAGTAAAGTAGCATAAATTGATAAATAATATAAAAATCACCAAAAAAAGGAAAAAAAAAACACTAATGAATTCAATCTAAGTAAATCAACTAATAAAAATATAATTAATATATACATAATTAAGCACCTCGACGAAAAATAAAATGTATATATAAATAAATCCAGATTTCACAAATCAGCCAATTAAAATAAGGTCAGTATATACAAACACAAGTTAACACCTTATTTATCTAAATTTGAATGTTTTTTTACTTATTTAAATTTAAATGTTATTCATTTATTTATTTAAATTTAAGTGTTATTTATTTATTTATTTATTTAAATTTAAGTGTTATTTACTTATTTATTTATCTAAATTTCAATGTTTATTTGTTTATTTCAATTTAAGTTTTATTTATCTAGTTCAATGTTAATGTTATTTATTTATTTATTTAAATTTCAATGTTATCTATTTATTTATCTAAATTT
>NC_061845.1:4959849-4969849 GCF_019202785.1 Penaeus chinensis
TATTCACTCGATCTTGTTTTAGTTAGTTTTACCTATTGCTAAGTCCCTGTGTGTGTGTGTGTGTGTGTGTGTGTGTGTGTGTGTGTGTGTGTGTGTGTGTGTGTGTGTGTGTGTGTGTGTGTGTGTGTGTGTGTGTGTGTGTCGGGCGACAGCGTAAGGCCTTGTGAGAGAGCGAGACCCAAGATGGAGAGCAGATCTCTGTTATTCGGTGTAAAATGCACATCCCGGTAACCATCCCAGCAAACAGTGGATAAACTGGACAAGAAATGATCATTATTACTTACGGAAACGCGCCTGAAAGAAGAGGAAGCGCCATTCTAAACAAATAAATTTAATTATTTGAATTTTACGAGTCTTGATACGTTTTGTGCGGATCTGGTACTTCCCAGTTGCCTTAACTTGCCGTCACTCTTGGTAAACACAAAATGGCTACCTTGAAGAAGTTTTGTCGTGCGCTCGACCGTCGCTGCAGCTCACTGCGTCTGTGCTGGCGACGAGGCTCTGTCTTGGTGAGAATTGTAAGAGATTTTTAAGATGTTTTGATGACAATGAAGGTAATAAAACTATTTCACTTCTACTATTTCACAAAATCACACTCTTCCTCCTCAACTACTAAGCTGATTGGGTTACGTATAATTTTCATATTAATATCCATTCGTTAACATTAAGTATGGAACGCCCTCTATGATTAGACCTTTTCTTCTGCCTGATAATGTTAAAGATTGTGAACATGAAAAAACATTATCCCCGAAACGTATCGCTTTGTGATTAGTTAAAGACAGGTTTCTACATGCAGTGTGTTCATTATTTCATGGTTCTGTAGCAAATGTACAGAACAGATAGAACTGGCATCGAAAAACTACGAAATAACTATGATTTGTTTAATTTCATTGTATCCTATTATGTGCTTCATAAACTTATGAATCAACCACATGTAGAGGGGGAGTAAAATGCTCATAGGAGCAACCCCGCTAACTGCTTGATAAAATATCATCACAGGCCATTTTTACTGTTTTCTTTTGTTGATGATATGAATATTCTAACTTCGTAAGCGATTTACGGTCGTGCAAATAATATGTGGGTACCGTTGGCTGGTAATTGTTGCATTCCCCATCTCTATAAGGTCTATTTGCAATTTTATCAGCTAGTCTTACATGTAATATCGGGTATTTGTACCATGTGCTACTGTCTATTGTCATACTCCATGTTTGGCTAACTTGTTTACTGAACCGTTGAGACAACTGAATGAGAAAGAATATTTTCACAGTGCAAGAGATTTATTTTAACCTGTTTCGAGTTCATCTTTGTCAGAAATACATTATATACTGAAAACCTTATCGAAAGTGGTCAAATACATCTCATACACAATGACGATATCCATTAGTATGCATAACGTTTCTAAATAAGCTTGTTTTTGTTTAGTTTAGATCTGCCAGGGGAAGTAATAATGAATAGCACCATTCGGAAACAAACACACACACACACACACACACACACACACACACACACACACACACACACACACACACACACACACACACACACACACACACACACACACACACACACACACACACACACACACACATACAGAAAGAGAGATAGAAAGAGAAAGACTAAGGCAGACGCAATGAGAAACAGGCATGGATAATGTCTTACCGCTATTGCATGCCAAAATATAAAACGGTTAAGAAATGTGAAATAATAGAACGTGCGGACTCTTTGAAAAGGAATAATCCTGCTAATATTTCTAAAGACGAAGACAATATCCCATACGGTTGCATATTATACGATCATGATAACACTACTAATAACAACGACGATGCTAGTAATAAGAATGATAATAATAATAGTGATGATGATAGTGACAATGATAATACCAAATATAATGACGATGGTAGTAGTGGTGGTTGCAGTGGAGATGATGATGATAATGCTACTCATCATGACAATGATAATGACGATAACAGCAAAATATATCATGATTTTGACAATACCAGTTATGACAATATCATATAATAATTTCTAAAAGTAATGACGTGATTGCAGTTATGACTCCAAAGAAGCAAACCAGAATTATACCATCAACTCGGCCAACAGGATATACATTAACGAGTCCATTCGCGTCCGAGAATGTGTGGGAAAAGTCCTCAACAACCAAGTGAAGTTAATGAACTTTGGGAAAATAAGAAACACTTAGCTTAAAAGTTTTATTTTCCAGTTTAACAGAGATGACGTTACTGCATACCCAAATCTGGGATATTAGGAGTGCTGAAGTTTCATGGCTCAGTGAGGATATGAACATTAGTCTTTATATCAAAGGACAAACAAGTTTTGGTCTAGTGAACAGGTTCAGCTTTTGCAAAAGGAGGTTTATCTACATATCTAAATTACGTATCTGCATTATCACGTTGTATATGCAGACAAACCTCAGTAACTTGGCAAACCTGATTATTAGTACGAGAAGACAGAAATATGAGCTGAGGCACAGTGACAAAACCTTTTAAGTCGTAAACAAAAGAAGCCTTTCAAATCTCAGACATAGCTTAAACTTTATGAACCTTAGACAGTGAGAAAGCTTTTAAACTCAATACAGAAGGGCAAATATATCAAGCAGACTTACATTGATTCAGAGTAACAGAGAAGAAAAAAAACTGTGGAAAGCATTAAACATGTAAATAGACAGAGTGTAAAATGAACCAATTTCTTTTATACCTTAAACAGTGATATTTTAATCTTAGAGACTCATCTTTTTCAGTCTTAGACAAATACTCCTTTTAAGTTTTTAAAACAGAGAACTCGTTTAAGCCCATTAAACTCCAAAGGTCGAAATAAACCTGAATCTACCATCAGCCAGACGCCCCTGTTGCAGACATCAATGCCTTCATCAGCACCGAAACACGAGGAAAAATTCCAGAGCTTATACAACCTTCCTTTCTTCAAGGCGCTAAAATGGTCTTAACTAACGCCGTCTACTTCAAAGGCTTCTGGAAATACCCGTCCAAGCCTCAGAGTACTCACAAGGAGAAGTTTTACACGTCCTCAAAGAAGTCTGTCCAAGTGGATATGATGTCGCAAATGGGAAATTTCAAATCTGGAAGCATGGAAGTTCATCCTTTATAGAAAATATGTCCAGGGTAGTATTGTTGCTGTTAATTTGCGTATTCCTCTTATTATTGCGTTTGGTTTCTTATATTAACTGAACATTAACGCATTACTGTAGAAGTTTGTATCGACCTATAACTTAATCTAAATCAATTATGTGTCTATTAGGTTCCTTGTCTCTTTGAAGACCCATGTACATAAATTCAACACAAAACGAGTTACCTCACAATAGAAAAAATAAAATCATTAGCCTGTTATTATTAATAACTTCTAATTTTCTATTCTAGTGGAATCTAAGAAACTTCAAGCCCAGGGGCTGGGAATGCCCTAACGAGGCGACGGCGCGTCCATGGTGGTGCTCCTCCCGCGAAAAGGAAGCAAGTCAAGGTGTTGGACAAGATGATCCGACGCCTGAAGCCCAAGACACCTGAGTCTGAGTTGAAGGCGATGCCCTCCGTAATGCTAACTGTCAAGTTTCCCAGGTTCAGTGTGGAAAGTACTCTTAAGGATGGACTTATTAAGGTAAGACTGAATTAAGAGGGAAAGTAAGCGAGAGGTAAAACTGGTATTTCAATGGATAAGGTATGGAAATTTTAGTGGAGGTAAGCAAATACTGGTAATTAAGTGAAAAGAGTAAGGAAGACTGGCCTTTTAGTGAAGGAGGCAGGGGAAGACTGGTGATTTAGTGAAGATAATCAAAGATTGGAAAATAAGCAAAGACAAGTATTTTAGTGGAAAATTATATGCAAAGACTAGTATTTTGGTGTAACGGATAAGCAAAGCATGTTATCTTAATACATAAGGTATGGAGAGACTGGTATTTTGGTGTAACGGATAAGCAAAGCATGTTATCTTAATGCATAAGGTATGGAGAGATTGGTATTTCAGTTAAGAATGTAAGCAAAGACTGACATTTTAACGAATAAGATACGCAAAGACGTATTTTAGTAAAGAAAGGAAGCGAAGGCTGGTAATTTAATTCAGAAAGTAAACTCTTCATCATGAAAGTCGACGTATAGACGAATCTTTGGTATTCAGATTTGTAATTAATCTCGTATCTTTTAAAGGGAAGAAGAGGGAGAGAAGGGACTGCTAAACGAACAAGGGAAAGAGAAACGGAGATTGATGTTTGCGATTAATGAGAAATAAGAGACGTGAGAGAGATTAAGAAGAAGAGGGGGCGGGATGTAGGACCAACAGCAATTCAAACTTTTTTCAACACTTTCATTAATATCTTTTCGCTTTGATATTAATGTTTTCCCAAAAGAGTGGAAGCTATTTAAAGGGTTTTCTTTGTAATTCACTACTTATTTCTTTGCCTAGCTATTTACTCATGTTTGGGTTACCTGTTTTGTTAAATCATTCATTGATTTACAAATTGATTAATCTAATGTTTCATTTATGGATAAGTTTATAAACATTATTCATCCAGCGATTCATATACCCACTTATTCCACTTTTCCTCATTTTATTACTTTTATTTACTTTTTATTATTTTCTTTGTCAAGAAATAGGTTTCACTTCAGTAAGTAAAGCTAGGGATAGACAAATTGATTTATTTATCAATACTAGTAGCGATGTTGTTGAAACTGATATGAAGGAGCAAGCGTGCGCCCATGATCAGCTGGAACAAATATCGGCTGATGTCCCAGCGTGAGGCTGACGTCCAGCCCCTTGAGCAGAAGCACAGGAAGTGGGGTCGGCAGAACGAAGCTCAAGGTTTCAGACATGAGGTAAGTCATAGGAACAAAACCGCAAGAACCTTCATTGCATTTTGTTTCTTTGTCTGCAAAGAAATCAAGTGATGACTCACGTGCCTGGAGTGTTTTATGCATGGCCTATGATCTCGGGAACTGGGATTTGTGGGACGACCCGAGGAAAGTCTATAGTTAAGAGAAGGACTTGGGGACGTAATATGATTGAACTTTTAGTTTGACAATAGTCAGTTTTCTTTATAATTACTGATTTTTAAAAATAATTAAATGTTTATCAATTAATTTCAAATTTAAACAGCATGGTTCGCCAGAGGCTGAATTTGTGATATGTTTATGTCAAATATCCATTTTTCACATAAGAGAAACCTATTTTGTCTATATGATTATCAATGGATACAAACTAATCAACGTTAATTGCTGTCCAGTGGATGAATGGAAGATGGAAGATATATACAAATATAACTGTAAATGTGTATATACATATATACATATATATGTATATATACAGGTATGGATGTGTATATATATGTGTATTTTTTTTTTTTTTTTTTTTGGGGGGGGGGGGCATTTTTTGTTACTTAAGAAGTATGGAGTAGTGGTGATGAGAAATGGAATAAAAAGACAGAGGTCTGTGAGAGATAGAGAAGTGGGTGAGAGAATTAAAGAGATAAGGAGCGAGATTTATGTATTTTCGTGATTTGTGATTTATTTATAAATTTTCGTGATCAGTGATTTAATTATTTTTATCAGCCAGTTTACCTATTTATAATTTCATTTACTAATTACTGTATTGAGACCATTCTTCCTCTTTTCACTATTTCAATAAAAAAATCATTATCGGGAAACAAGTCTCACGGGAATAGAAACAAAAGAGAAAAGACAGGATAGACAACTTGATTTATTTATGTTAGTAGTGACGTTGCTGAAACTGGTATGGAGGAACAAGCGTGCGTCCATGATCAGCAGGAACAAATATCGGCTGATGTCCTAGCGCGAGGCTGACGTCCAGTCCCTTGAGCAGAGGCACAGGAAGCGGGATCGGCAGAACGAAGCTCATAGTTCCAGACACAAGGAAGGCCATTAGGAGGAAAGCTGCAAGAAACTTCATTGTGCTATTTTGGCTTCAAAGAACTCGAGTGATGAAGCAGGTTTTTGGCGTGTTTTATACATGGGATGTGATCTCGGGCATTGGGATTTGAGGGACGATCCGAGCTCTTTCCTGAACTACATAGTTTAGGAAAGAGCTTTGGGAACGTGATATGATTGCACCTTTGATTTTATAATTAGTTTTGCTAAGAATTTTATTGAATGATTTTTTTTATGCATTAGATTTTCCAATAACATGGTTTGCGGTTTACCAGAGGCTAACTTTGGGCAATATTTATGTCAAATATTATCCGAGTAAATGCCCTATTTCTCATCTGACAAAAACAGTATTGATTTTCTGATTCTTATTCGATGGATACAAAACTAATCAAAATTTTAAATCGACATCCAGAGCATGGATGGATGATGTGTATGTGTATATATATGCACACGGATAAATGCGATATGTATGTATTATATACACACATATGTATGTACGTGCGTGTACATGCATGTATGCTTATATATTTATATGATATATATACATATCATATGCGTGTAAACATAATGTGTGTGGGGAAATAAATACCATAATAGATGAAGAGTGTGGGGGTAGCAGAAATACTTCAAGCAATAAATTCCTCGTGAGCAATGTAGTCCTCCTGCCGCTCAATTGCAATGCAGACTTCTTTTCAGCATTGCAATTCAAGGAGACTCAGTATGTCATTCCCGTAACGAAAGGTTATCAGTATTTCCCCACTTTATTATCATTGTTCATATAATCCATTGGTTAGCTATTTACTTTTTAGCTATTTACTTGTTTACAGTTTGCTTTTTTGTCTAAAAATTGCTTTGGTTATCTGTTACTGTTTTATTAATGCATAAATCTAGTTAATATAGTTTAGTCATTCATCCGGTCAATAAAGTTAATAATTCATCCAGATGTTTATTCACCAATTTATCAAAATATATGCATATTGGTGTATTTTTTCGTTGCCAGAGATGCACAAATTAGTTTTATTTATCGATACTAATAGCGATTCTGTTGAAACTGGTATGAAGGAACAAGTCTGCGTCCATGATCAGTTGGAACAAATCTCGGCTGATGTCCCAGCGCGAGGCTGACGTCCAGCCCCTTGAGCAAAGGCACAGGAAGCGGGATCGGCAGAAGGAAGCTCAAAGTTCCAGAGACAAGGAAGGCCATTAGCAGGGAAACTGCAAGAAACTTCCTTGTGTTGTTTTGGCTGCAAAGAAATCAAATGATGAATCACGTGTCTGGAGTGTTTTATAATTGAGGAAATTACATAGCCTAGGAAAGAGCCTTGGGAACATGATATGATTGCAATTAGTTTTGTTTGTCATTGCTAAGAATTTTATTGAATGTTTTTTTTTCATGCATTACAATTTCCAATAACATGGTTTGTGGTTTGGCAGAGGCTGACTTTGAGCAATTTTTATGGCAAATATTATCCATGTAAATGCCTTATACACATATGTATCATACATGTATATATGTAACATATATATATATGTATCACATGCATATTTGTAACATATATATATATATGTATCACATGCATATTTGTAACATATATACATATATGTATCACATGCATATTTGTAACATATATACATATATGTAGCACATGCATATTTGTAACATATATACATATATGTATCATATATATATATTGTATGTATGGATACTTTGGTCCATGACGGGTCATAACGGGCCGTCAGAGGTAGGCGTAATAAAAAAAAGCATAAAAAATAAGTGATGAAAAAGATCATTAGTAAATATTTATTATTGAGGTTAGTAAAATAACCTCAACAAGGAAATTGTAAATAAAATGCTCATTGAATCAAAATCCATTGGTCCACACTGCTGAGAGGAAACTTTGGCCCATAATCCTTAAATTTATACCCCTCCCCCCGCATTCTGATACAGTATTTCTTATGTCTTTTTAACTGCAAGCCTCATTTTCTCTCAGTGTTGTGTTTTCCTAACATCTTTCTCCTCTCTCTCTTTCTGTCTTTCATTCTTCTATTCCATTTCTCTTCAGTCATCACATTAATTTTTCTCTTTATTTTCACTGTCTCTCGCATTTCCCTCTCAAGATCATTTCCTGACACAGACCTTCGACGTCATGATCTGCGATCACCATACAAACAATATATAAACTTATATATAAATATATATATTCATACATATGTATGTTTATATATACAGTATACATATACATATACACATACACATATATATACAAGCAGCATACATTTGTATGCGATTTATACATGTGATACATATATATATGATGCGTATATATGTATATATAATATAAACATGTATGCATGTATATATATGATATATACACATACATATTCCATTCATACACTGGACGTCGATTAACACTGTATGCTGTAGCCCCTGATAATTATCTGTTTAAGAATAAAGAGACAATGTTTCTTTTTTTTGGAAAATAGGTAATTTCATTCGATAATATTTGACATCATCATCCAAAATCAGCTTCTGGCAAACCATTGATTGGAATTTTAAATGAATAAAAAGTGTTTTCAGCAAAATTGTCAGTGATGCCAAAAAAAAAAAAAAAAAAAAAAAGTAAAACCAATCATATCACGTTCCCAAAGCTCTTTCCTAAACAGTGTAGTTTCCTCGGGACTGTCCCTGAATCCCAGTTCCCAAGACCAAATTCCATGTATAAAACACTCCAGACATCTGCCTCATCACTCGATTCATTGCAGCCAAAACAACACGATGAAGTTTTTCGCAGTTTTCCTCCTAATGACTTTCCTTGTGTCTGGAACTTTGAGCTTCGTTCTGCCGATCCCGCTTCCTGTGCCTCTGCTCAAGGGACTGGACGTCAGCCTCGCGCTGGGACATCAGCCGATATTTGTTCCAGCTGATCATGGACGCATACTTGTTCCCTCATACCAGTTTCGGCAGCATCGCTACTAATATCGAGAAATAAATCAATTTGTCTATCTCTGTTCCTTCCTTTTACTTCAATGAAACCTGTGTCCTGGCAGTCGTAGAGTAAAATAAGAAGAATGGTCTGACAGATATACATACATACATACTCATATTTATATATGATACCTATATATAATACATTTTATATGATACATGTATAATACACTTTTTATATGATACATGTATAATACATTTTTTATATGATACATGTATAATACATTTTATATGATACATGTATAATACATGTTATATGATACATGTATAATACATGTTATATGATACATGTATAATACATTTTATATGATACATGTATAATACATTTTATATGATACATGTATAATACATTTTATATGATACATGTATAATACATTTTATATGATACATGTATAATACATCTTATATGATACATGTATAATACATTTTATATGATACATGTATAATACATTTTATATGATACATGTATAATACATTTTATATGATACAAGTAAAATACGTGTTTATATGATACCTGCATAATACGTGTTTGTATGATACATGTATAATACGGGTTTACATGATACATGTATAATACGGGTTTACATGATACATGTATAATACGGGTTTACATGATACATGTATAATACGGGTTTACATGATACATGTATAATACGGGTTTACATGATACATGTATAATACGGGTTTACATGATACATGTATAATACGGGTTTACATGATACATGTATAATACGGGTTTACATGATACATGTATAATACGGGTTTACATGATACATGTATAATACGGGTTTACATGATACATGTATAATACGGGTTTACATGATACATGTATAATACGGGTTTACATGATACATGTATAATACGGGTTTACATGATACATGTATAATACGGGTTTACATGATACATGTATAATACGGGTTTACATGATACATGTATAATACGGGTTTACATGATACATGTATAATACGGGTTTACATGATACATGTATAATACGGGTTTACATGATACATGTATAATACGGGTTTACATGATACATGTATAATACGGGTTTACATGATACATGTATAATACGGGTTTACATGATACATGTATAATACGGGTTTACATG
>NC_061845.1:4974849-4977349 GCF_019202785.1 Penaeus chinensis
AAAAAAAACAAAGAATCCAAACCCCATTTATCCATTCAATTATAAAATATCAAGGCAGATGATCAAGCAAAATGAAGTACCAACGCCCGCCCGCTTATCCACGCCAGGTATTCATCCTCATGGGGTCAATGCCTCGCTCGCTGCAGCCGACCTTTGCCCTCCTCGCCCAGCTCAGGACTGCGCCTAGGGGCCGGCATGCACAGGGCGATGCTGGAAGTCTGTGTATGTGTCTATATAACACACACACACACACACACACACACACACACACACACACACACACATATATATATATATATATATATATATATATATATATATATATATATATAATGTGCATATGTGTATATTTATGCTTAAAATATACATGACACACACACATAAATATTTATTTATGTACAAATTTGTGTATATACACATATGTTTAAAATATGTATTATACACACATGTACACACGCACACACACATATATATATGCGTGTGTATATGTGTGCGTGCGTCTGTTTGTGTGTGTGTGTGTATATATATATATATATATATATATATATATATATTAATAGATGTGTGTGTATGTGCACACACACATACATGTATGTGTATCTATATATATATATATATATATATATATATATATATATATATATATATATAGAAAGACAGACAGATATAGATATGTGTATATATAATATATAGATATGTATATATATATATATATATATATATATATATATATGATATATATACATATATATGTATATACATATCTATATATATTCTGCCAGTGGCCAGAGAGCCAAAACAACACTTCTTCCTTGTGTATATACTAGTAAATAATTCTTTCATGTTAGTTCTTATTTCAGCTGTGAATTTTATCTGTAAAGGTGTGTATACATTTCCACACACATATAAATGTGTGTGTATATATGGATATATACATATATATATGAATATGTGTGTGTGAATGTATGTGTATGTGTGGGTGTTCATGTATATGTATGTGTTTGTGTAGGTGATGTATATGTATGTATGTGAATGCTAAAACACTCTTCTGTGTAAATACTATGGTAGAAAAAACCCACAATACAAAAACTTGATTTATTGAAAATGAGACAACAGTTTTGAAATCCACCTGGATTCCATCTTCAGGTCTGAAGAGGAAAGAGAGAGGAGGGGGTATAAAAGAGAAAAGACTATCGGCAGGAGAAAAGCTGCTGTTCAGGTTGAAATTTGGCAGCAGCTTTATTAAGGAGAATTCCACCAGTCTCCGGGCGTGGACGTCAGCGGAAGAAAAGACGATTCGCGCCGCTGACCAGTCCATCTGATGGCCTGTGTCCCACTAATGGCAAAAGAGGGCGTTGTTGTTGTGTCTCCGGGATGTAACGTACTTATGTTGAGACAGGCGCTTAGAGAGACTGGCGCCCGTCTCGACAAAGTATTGCTTATCACAGGAGGCATAAGGAACAGCATAGGTGCCCACTTTCGAGGTAGAGGGAGAACCAGGATGCGACGGAGAGTGTTCACCTGGCGAAAGGTCAGCCTGCAATTGAGAGGGTGAAGAGGGCGACGGAGAGAGTAGAGCTCCTCAGTGTAGGGCAGGCTGAGGACGGGTAGGTGAGGAGTCTCCTTAGGAGAGGAGTCGTGATAGAAGGTAGCCCAGTTTCGTGAACGAACAACGCAGGAAGTAAATCCCTCTATCCAGGTATTGAGGGTTATAGATGCGGAGGGCGGGTTTTTCCACCATGTATGTATGTATTTATATAGAGAGATAGATAGATAAACAGATAAAGATAGATACATAGATAGAGAGAGAGAGAGCATGTAGATATATTTAGTATAAATGTATATGGATGTAAATAAATATATATTGATGATATATAAATGATAACATAAAAGTATGTATACAGACTACTGCAGTAGTCAATGGTATATAAATGTAGCACATGAAAACGCACACGTATATATCAGTCAAAAGACACCTTAGTTTGATTAACTGTCAACATAACAATCCCCAGCAATGTATCACTAAATGGTTTAAAATTCTCTTCACATATTTCACGAAATAAATTCGTGAATAAGGAAAAAAGGTGGAGTAACATCATGAGAATAAGTAGGAGGGGAGGGTGGGGGGAGGTGGATACAGTGGTGCTCCCGCGAGTCATGTATGTTAATGAAAAAACACATACACTGTTAAAATATAATATGTGTTTTTTCGTGGCCAGTGTACAACTTACCTTTGTTACGTGAAATGAATTATGTGTGCTTTCATTTAAGTTTCTCAACAGAATCGACAAAAACTATATAAATCAAATACTGTCTGATTAATTTGCACAGGATATTTGGTCGTAAAATATCTAATGCCTGCAGTGAGGCCACGCTTCTCTTAACAAGGAAAATATTTGTTCCTAAAGTAGAGCATCCGTTACTACCTCTGATTGCATATGTGTGTGCATTTTTATATCTCTCTGCCTGTCTGTCCACCTCTGTCTATCTACGTATGCAC
>NC_061845.1:4979849-4982349 GCF_019202785.1 Penaeus chinensis
ATTATATATATATGTATATATATGTATATGTATATATATTCTTTTTTCTTCCTTTTTTTGAGCAGTAAGACGATATAATGCTGCCCTTTCTACCAAATCATTTAACGTTCGTGTAAAGATCCTTTGAAAAAAATATATATCCTCCAAGATGTACGAGTGACAGACAAACTCTTGGAAAGGCACTGTAATACTTACTGACCAATTGAAAATAAACATGTCAAAAGATGAATAGTGCAAGAGAAGTATCTGACTGGTTTCGATTATATCTTCGTCAGAAATACATATATTTTCTGACGCAGATATAATCAAAACCGGTCAAATACATCTCTTACACAGTGAACATATTCTCACTTATTCCTTTTCTAGATTCGTAGCAATGAGCACGTTTCAAGAATCTTTTTATGTCGTTAGGTATCGATCATCATACTCATGAATCAGATCTCCACGTAATTAATACATAATGATAGGTCGAAAATACTCTCATATGGGTATTCGTTAACGTAATCAATAAATGATTACTAATTATTTTAGGATTTTTACTATAGGAGTTATATATAGTCTGTTTATTAGGATGTTCTTTGTACTTTTTGCTTATGTCAGAATTCATGGTATGTTTGGGGCGCGTGTTTATTTCTCATTATGTGCAAGGCGCGTTTACATTTGTCAGTCTGATGACGTGTGATAATAATTAATCACACTTGTGGTGTCTGTTTAACAGATATTCCAAGATAGTTAGGAATTGTGGTAATTTTAATTCAGAAATTCTGTAAATATATAAAGCATACAATAAGACACAAGCTCACGATATTACGCAGGAAAACGTGTTTCTTTCACCTCGAAACCCTTGAACGGCGCTGACCTTCACTGACCGTGCGGGCGGGACCGGTGGTTGTTCCCGTAATGCTCATGCCTTACAGATGTTGGGTGTATCTCAGTGCAAAATACGAACACATTTTGTACTTTTTCTTACAGACGTTTATCCACTGGAACATTCCATTCTCTCAAATTTCCTTATGCATATATCTGTGTTTGTCTTCTTTTGTATGTATGTATTGGAATCGGCAGGATAACAGGCTTCATCTAGAAGAAACTGTAGCTAATAATGATACAGTGTAAGAAGCTGATTTACTTTTTCTTAATTATTTTTCAAAACGCATGCCTGGTTACCTCAAACAAACCACACATAAAGGAAATTCATAACATAAAAAAGATTCAGCGTTTCAGTGTTTCGCATTTATGAATATTCTCACATAAACACATATGCCATTCTTATGCACTCTTGGATATGATTTTAAGATACTGTGTGAATGTGATGACACAGTTACTAAGTTTTAAGCAATAAGTTAGTTTAAGTGGACTCACTTTGATTGCAGAGTCATCATCGGTAAGTAAAACAAATCTTTATGTTGATTTAATTCACATTCTTTATATTCTTTGTCATAAAAAAATGCAGATATATAACGCTAGAAATATTAAAGATTCTTCAGCGAAAATTTACAATACGCAAGAGTGGAACAAAATATCAGTTATTTATCTTCATCTGTTGTTACCTTCCCGCATCCAATATGTAACATCCTCTGAGCTACATTTTAAGAATTATTTCCACTTCTGGTTTGCGGTTCTCTGAAAACTCCCACGAAGAGGATGTTATCTACCATCTTATCGTAAATGAAGAAGAGGAAGGGCCGATTACAGACAAAAGGACGAGTCCGTTGCCTGATCACAAGCGCCGTTCCTGCCGAGACTTCAGTGCCTTCCTCGTCCACTTCCATCACCGCCTTGTGGACGCCGTTGGTGATCCTCAGACCCCCGACAGGAGAGAAGGCCGTTAGGTTGGCCGCCGGGGAGAACAGGTCGCGGAGGCCGAGGCGAGTCAGAGCCTGCGGAAGGGAAGGGGAAGGCTGAGGAAGGCGTCTAGCGGGCAATGGGAAGCTCCTGACTGCTTGTTCATCTCGTCGTACTAGACATTAGGTGCACGCGCGCTCGTGTGTGTGCGCGCGCATGTTACAACATTATGGTCCTCCACCTCACCTGTATGAGTTCATTTCGAAGACTACTCTCGAACTTGAACTTAGGGAACTTCAGATGAACTTTACTAGGAGTCAAGGTCCCGACGGTGGAGGCGAGGGCGACGGGGGTGAGGCGCTGGAGCATCCGGTCGAGCTCGTCGCCGGTGTGTCTGTCCCGCGGGAGGAACACGACCAGCGACGCGGCGCCTCCGCGGTACGGCAGCTCCACAATTTCAGAGTCTAGCTCCTCCGAGACGCCTGCAGGGGGAGGGAGAGGATGACGGAAGGAGAGCCTTGCAAAGGGTTATTATAGCAACATAATATTTTAGCGTCTAGCATACTATATATATAAAAAAAAATCGTGAATTATGTAACAATCAAAACTCGATATGCTCTCGACTTTCTCTTGTTTAAAAAAAAAAAAAAATCCAAAGACAATAGAATAAGGAAATGCAATTGACCACAAGACAATATCAATTTTATCAGTCATC
>NC_061845.1:4989849-4992349 GCF_019202785.1 Penaeus chinensis
TTATTGTCATTATCATTACTATTATTAATAGTGTATCATATTCATTATTATTATCATTATATTCATTATCGTTATTATGTGTGTGTTTGTAATATATATATATATATATATATATATATATATATATATACACATACTTATATATATATATATATATATATATATATATATATATATATACATATCTATAAACGCTGCATTCCATGAGACGATGACTCACGGCGTTATATTAAAACAGCACAAGGTTCAAAATGCGAAGATTAATGACTTTTCTCCAGAACTTCGTCAGTCAGATGAAAATGGGCATCCATGTTTTTCTGTGTAATGTTATGCCAACTGGTATGTTAAATTAAATTAAAATATGAAAAAAAAGCATTAATATAATTAACAGTCAAATACTGGCGTTCTTCCGGGATATCCTGTGAAACAACTCAGCATATCTCAAAGGGTGCAATGAAAAAATTTAGTCTCATATGTTGCTAGTCCCTTTCAAGAAGTCTAGAATTATTTGAAACATCATGGGTACGTCTGTTGTATGATAATGCTACTCACTACTATCATAAACAGGTGCTGATACTCTTTAATAATTAATTTGGGGGTATCTGGAGGCACACACACACACACACACACACACACACACACACACACACACACACACACACATATATCTATGTCGACATCACATTTATACTGTATCTTAAAATCATATCCAAGAGTGCATAACAATGGCATATGTGAGAATGTTCATCAATGCGAAACACATACTGAACTTTTTAAATGAATTTCCTTTATGTGTGGTTTGTTTGAGATAACCAGGGATGTGTTTTGTAAAAAAATCAGCTTTTTACATTGAATCATTATTAGCTAGTTTCTTCTATGCTGAAGCCTGCTATCCTGCCGATTACGATTTTTCACTCAGTAAAGTGTCCGCAAAAAAGAAAAGAAAAGAAAAAGAAAAGAAAAAGAAAAGAAAAAAAAGAAAACAAGAAAAAAAAGAAGAAAAGAAAAAAAGAAAAAAAATATAAGGAGATTTGAGAGAATGGAATGTTCCAGTGGATCTACGTATGTAAGATAAAAGTACAAAATGTGTTCGCATTTTGCATAAACAGCACGGACACCACCCACCCGCCCGGTCACAATGAAGGTCAGCGCCGTTCAAGGGCTTTGAGGTGAAAGAAACACGTTTTTCCGTGTAACATCGTGAGCTCGTGTCTTATTGTATTCATTATATCGTTTATATCTCTGAATTAAATTATGACAATCCTATCGATCTTGGCATATCAGTTAAACAGACACCACATGTGCGACTCATTATTATCTTAGACGTATAAGAATTCATCTTTTGACATTTTTATCTTTCCCTTTGTGTAGTGCCTTATATATTTAAAAAAAATCTTTGCACGGACGTTTAATAATCTGGAAGAAATAACAGAAGTATGTCGATTCACTGTTAAACAATAGTAATAACATAGTATAATAATGCATAAAGAGTAAATATAAAATATAACACTGCAATGGGAACTGAAATCTAAATTAGTACTTTCGACAAGAACTGACTTAAAATACGTCATCTTGCCACGGCAGGATACACTTAATGGTCCCAAACCGAGTCTGCCGTTGCACTCTGAAGATGTACGGCTGAAGGTTAACTTTCAAGACAGACTCATTCAATATCTACTAAAATAGAAAAAAAAAAGTAGAGGGAATTATCATATTTGGTTTCCGTCTTGGAACTCCACGTGGAATCTGCTTCGAAATCACACACGAGGCCAATAAGCGTATAATGATTACTAAAAGTGGTCTACATGAACTAAACAGCACAATATTTTCTGAAGATTTTTGCGTTTTTTTTTTTCTTTCATTCTCTCTCTCTCTCTCTCTCTCTCTCTCTCTCTCTCTCTCTCTCTCTCTCTCTCTCTCTCTCTCTCTCTCTCTCTCTCTCTCTCTCCCTCTCTCTCTCTCTCTCTCTCTCTCTCTCTCTCTCTCTCTCTCTCTCTCTCTCTCTCTCTCTCTCTCTCTCTCTCTCTCCCTCTCTCTCTCTCTCTCTCTTTCGAGTAGGCAGAGCGTGTTGAATGCTTTGCATAGAGTTTTGAGTTTTGAATAGAAGGAAATTTCGGTTTCGCCAGCATTGGGAAAAGTGAAGTTGATTTTTTTCCGATCTCATGTTAATGGAATTCAGGATCCATACACTCACTAATTTATGTACATATAAGACTTTTTGTAACATTTCTGAAACCCTTATCACTTTAATACACTCTGATACATGTTTGCCCTTTACGCATACATTAGTTATTGGAACCAAATGAAACACCTTTTCGGTTTGTATCAAGTGTATACCTTCATATTTATACGGTTTGATGCACTCCGACTAGCCAATATATTTAATATTTTCATTAATTACGAATCGCACTGTAAGTTTCACAAGTTCACACTAGACAGGGCCAACGCTGCTGGAGGGGCTTATAAGTAACTAAACTACTCCCCCTCCCACGAAGATACA
>NC_061845.1:4997349-4999849 GCF_019202785.1 Penaeus chinensis
ACTTATTGTCCAAGGCAGAGCAAGTAATCATTTGAGGCCGAATGTATTATTTTAACCATATTTTGAAGATTAAATTTCCTCTACTGTTTAAATTCATGGATAGTTTAAATAAATCAATGTTACTAATAGCTTGCAAAAATTCATTACTGTCACTGAATACAAAATCTTGGTAAGTAACAGGTCGTGTTAAAAGAAGTAATAGGCACATAACAATCAAACACAATAATCAAGTTCCTGACATCAGCATCGACTCTCTCATTCGATTGCCACAGTTTCAGGCAGAATGCATCATATCTTTACCAGGAGGGAATTAATGTTTTCTGACACGTAAACACGGCCACAATGCGTTATGCTTCCCAATACTATAGAAAGCCCGTGGTGATGATGCGTATTTGCCCGTTGATACTTCGACATAACAGTCGTAACCCACCGTAACCACAGCGTTCGTCTCTTTCTCCAGATGTCATAGACACCAAATCACCCAAATCACAAATTTGGAGTTAAAAGCAGGCCGTTCTTTGTATACATACTGCAGAACTCCTCGCTTGCTCTCACCACGACCTGTTGCAGGCGATCCGCTTCTCCAGGAACGAACCAATACCAAACATCGTTCAGGCTGTTCGCCAAATCCAAATAACTGATTTTTAGACTTCGTTCAAATCTCGGTTCCACTCGCTGTTCTTGTTATTGTTTTATACGATCGTCTAGTATAAATCATATATTTAGCGATTTTATTTTATAAAGAAGATAGAGATAAAAACTTAATCTGTCTAAAGTTTCTTGGTTTGGTGTACTTAGCAGACACTAAAAGATAATACGAAAAGACAGATCACAAGGACTAATGAAAAATTACTATAGCAATAATGGCAAATGGTACGATCATTGTGATATGATAATAGTAGAAATAATGATGATTACAATAATATTAACAATAACAAATGAAAATTATAATGATAATAGTAGAAGTAGTAGTAGTAATAATAATAATAACAATAATAGTAATAAGTAATAATAATAACAATAATAATAATGATAATAATAATAATAATGATAACAGTGATAATGACAATGGTAATTGTAATAATATTAATAACGATTATGATAATGATAATGATAAAAATAATGATAAGAATAATAATGATAACAGCGATAATGAATGATACTGATAATAGAAAATGAAATCATATAAATGAAAATAATAATAATGGTAATAACAGTGATGATTATATTTTCTCTCTCTCTCTCTCTCTCTCTCTCTCTCTTTCTTTCATTCGCTCGCTCCCTCTTCCTTCTTAATAAATACATAAAAAGCACACACACACACACACACACACACACACACACACACACACACACACACACACACACACACACACACACACACACACACACACACACACACACACACACACACACACACACACACACACACACACACACACACACAACCCCCTCCCCGACACACACAAACACAAGCACGCACACACTGTTCATTTAACGTATGCAAATCTAGATCTACAAAGATAAAAGTGAGACTTCCTGAAGAAAAGTTTTCATCTAAAGAATTTATGAGACAGGAAAGGTTAAGCGGCCAGAGAGACAGAGGGGGTGGAGTAAAAACCGGAAATGAAAGATATACGAAGGAAAGAGAGAGAGAGAGAGAGAGAGAGAGAGAGAGAGAGAGAGAGAGAGAGAGAGAGAGAGAGAGAGAGAGAGAGAGAGAGGGAGGGAGGGAGGGAGGGAGAGAGAGAGAGAGAGAGAGAGAGAGAGAGAGAGAGAGAGAGAGAGAGAGAGAGGGAGGGAGGGAGGGGGAGAGAGAGAGAGAGAGAGAGAGAGAGAGAGAGAGAGAGAGAGAGAGAGAGAGAGAGAGAGAGAAGAGAGAGAGAGGGAGGGAGGGAGGGAGAGAGAGAGAGAGAGAGAGAGAGAGAGAGAGAGAGAGAGAGAGAGAGAGAGAGAGAGAAAGAGAGAGAGAGGGAGGGAGGGAGAGAGAGAGAGAGAGAGAGAGAGAGAGAGAGAGAGAGAGAGAGAAAGAGAGAGAGAGGGAGGGAGGGAGGGAGAGAGAGAGAGAGAGAGAGAGAGAGAGAGAGAGAGAGAGAGAGAGAGAGAGAGAGAGGAAGAGAGGGAGGGAGGGAGGGAGGGAGGGAGGGGGAGAGAGAGAAAGAGATAGAGATAGATAGATAGATAAAGAAAAAGAGAGAGGAAGGTAGAGGGAGGGAGGGAGGGAGAGAGAGGGAGTGTTGGAGGGGGAGAGAGAGAAAGAGATAGAAATAGACAGATAGATAGAGGGTAGATAGATAGATAGATGGATAGAGAGAGAGAGAGGGGGGGAGGAAGAGAGAAGAGAGAGAAAGGGAGAGAGAGAGAGAGAAAGAGAGAGAGAAAGGGAGGGAGGGGGTTGCTTGCCTTTAAATTCCCCTCTCTCCTCCTCTCTGCGCCCTCCCCGCTCTGTCTCTGTGCTGCGTTCGCTTACTCCTCGCTCTCTTCTTCTCTCTCTCGCGCT
>NC_061845.1:5004849-5017349 GCF_019202785.1 Penaeus chinensis
AATGTGCAATTAATTTCCTTCATCAAGCGAGAGGTTTCACAAGAGGGAGAGAAGAGTGATTCCCTCTATACGTTATATAATGTTCATCATCATCATTATTATTACTATTATCGATATTATCGTTGTTATTATTATCGTTAATACCATTATTATTGTCATTATTGTTAGTATTATCATTATTATCGTTATTTTTGTTAGTATTATCATTATTATTATGATTACTGATTATTATTATTGTTTTTGTTTGTTATTATTATTATTATTATTATTATTATTATTATTATTGATATCAATATTGCTTTATTGTTTTAATTGTTGTTTTGTTGTTGTAATGATTATGATTATCATTATTATTACCACTACTCCTACTAATATAATCATCGTTATCACTTTTATTAACATAATTATGGTAATTTTCGTCATTATCTTATTATTACTCTTAACAGAAGTATTTGCATGATTTGGTCCTTTAGAAAGTGACATCACAAACATGAAAACTCGAAATCCGATGAATAAAATCAGTATTTCATTTCTCTATCCATTCTGTCCAATTTTCGCTCAAAAAGGAGGGGCAGAGTATACGCATGAATAAAATACGCAATATGGAAAGGGAAATTTTGTTATGACTGTTGGGATTCGTCCATGAAACATTCAAGTGATGACGTCACACTTGTAGAATTCAAATTCCCGTTTTCTGTTTCTTTATTTCGGTGTCCGTTTTCTCAAATGGATTGTATTTATATGTTTACTTATTCATTTTATTTATCCGTTGTTTACTAGCGTTAAGAACAACTAAACTAGTCGCAGATGTAATGAAATGAATAAATTGATAAATACAGGAAATTATTTTGCCAAATTATTATATATTACATATACTTCAGATCGTCTCCTCAAATAGTTTCATAATAAAAATAGCTAAATATCGTATAACCGAAAATATCGTATTCGGGCAAAATGACAGCAGAAGTGAACCAAAAAAAGTAATAATAATAATAAAAAAAATGTTTAATAAGAAACGGAATCCATAGAAACAGTGATAGTGTGACAACCTTTTTTATTTATGATCATATATGTAACTGCATTTTCACGCTTTTACATATTCAAACAAAAAGATAAAAAGTGTGTCTGTCCGCATATATGCATGTCTGTATAGATATACCGTACGCATATACATGAGTATGAAAGGGTGGGACAGTAAATATAAAAGCAAAGAAAAAATCTGTTTCGATGGTGTGTTTGTGTTGACGAGCTTTTATCCAGAAAAACAAAACAAAAAAACATAGGTTATTAGAGCAGCAGAATGAAAATGAAATATAATATAAACATCCTCAGGGGAGGTTGACAAAATGGAACCGAGTGAAAGAATTGAAGAAGTTCGTAAGCTTGCAGGAATGTTGAGAAAGTTGCTATGCTGAGACGAGCAGAGACGGTAAAAAGAGGCATAAGGAGGAGAGTAATAAGCAGGATAATGAGGAAGAGGATCGTGAGGTCTAATCGGATGGTTTGCGAAGGGTAATGAGGGAACTAGCGTTAGTTGTTTGGCTTTTTCGTTGAGGGGCAAGATGCAAAGAGGGGGATAGCCTAAGCAAGCACACACACCTGAAAGTGTTTGAGTGTGTACACACACACACACACACACGCACACACACACACACACACACACACACACACACACACACACACACACACACACACATATATATATATATATATATATATATATATATAGAGAGAGAGAGAGAGAGAGAGAGAGAGAGAGAGAGAGAGAGAGAGGAAGAGGAAGAGACAGAGGCAGAGAGGGAAAGAGAGAGTGAGATTATATGTGTATAATATAAATAAAGCTATTTCTCTACACACCCACACACACACGTTTGTGTGTGAAACATTTTCTTTTTCATCTCACCGTTTTCATGATACATTTTTCACTGCAATATAATGAGAAAGAACCCGTATCCGGGAGAGTAGAAAGTAAAAACTTTTTGACGAACGAACTTTCATAAAACTTTAAAGATGAAAAAAGGTTATATTTTCGATATATCTGTGCATAGATTCGTAAACACACACATAGATATTGATGACAAAAACACATCACAATTTTGACGCAGTGACAGAAACGCCCAAAATGTACGAATGATTTTACTGGAAAGGGAGACAACGGCACCGATATTCAAATGGATTTTAACTTCATGCGATGTATTGTATGCTGTACATGTGCAACACACACACACACACACACACACACACACACACACACACCACAGATGCATGTACACTCAAACACGGTTAATGTCAGTAGTAAATTCTCAAAAGATAAATAAGAAATTAGATAACTAAATAAACATATGTAATAAAATGAATAAAAACCCAAACTGATAAAATCTCTGTCCACAGGCGTGATGTGAGTACGACAGGATACGCCCACTCCCTGACCACGCCCCTCTCTCCACCCCCATCTCTCTTCCCTCCGCTTCTGCCTTCTCGCCTTCTCTCTCCTCTCCGTTCTTCTTCTTCTTCTTCTTCTCACGTCTCGCAAATTTCTCCTCTTGCTTCTCTCTCTTCTCCTTCTCCTTTTCTTCACCAGCATCATCCTTCCATTCATCTCCCTCATTCTCCTCGGCTTTCTTCTCTCCTCGTTTCTCTTTCTCGTTCTCCCCTTCGTCTGCCTCATCCTCCACCTCCTTCCCATCTTTCTCCTCGTCCCTCTCCTCTCTCCTCTTTTCCTGTTCCTTCCTCGTCTCTTTCTTCTCCTCCTTCGCTGCTACAGCGAGAGAATCAGCTGACGGTAACTATACTATAGTCAGAAAAAATGAAAGTCATTGTTTATGGTCTAGGCGATCGCATAATGGCTCACACGTACATATATACATACACACATACACACGCAAAAACACACACACACGTACATACACACACAAACACTTACACACACACATATGCGTGCGTGTGTGTGTGTGAGTATGTGCATATAAGGTGTCTACTAGGTGTATTGTCAGCACTAAAAAATAAAACTGCATTTAAAGCATTTGATTGTACAGAGTGTGAAAACATGTCCGTATCAGCCACAGTCCATTTAATTTTGTACGCATATTTATTTACAGTAATTTATTTTATGCGTCGCCATTTTTCTGTATTTCAGATTTTTTTTGGATTGACTGCATTGCATTTTAATTATTATTTACGTGCTGACTGCATATGAGTGTTGCATTCATAAAGTATTCATAAGTAACGTATGAATATACATACACACTCACTCACTCACTCACTCACTCACTCACTCACTCACTCACACAGACACACATACATAAACACACTCTCTCTCTCTCTCTCTCTCTCTCTCTCTCTCTCTCTCTCTCTCTCTCTCTCTCTCTCTCTCTCACTCACACACACACACACACACATACACAAACACACTCTCTCTCTCTCTCTCTCTCTCTCTCTCTCTCTCTCTCTCTCTCTCTCTCTCTCTCTCTCTCTCTCTCTCTCTCTCTCACGCACACACACACACACACACACATACACACACACACACTCTCTCTCTCTCTCTCTCTCTCTCTCTCTCTCTCTCTCTCTCTCTCTCTCTCTCTCTCTCTCTCTCTCACGCACACACACACACACACACACACACACACACACACACACACACACACACACACACACACACACACACACACACACACACTCACTCACTCACACAACTTAACCGAGGTCTTCCTTTCTCCTTCACAGATGACAAGTTCAACTCTACCCACGCCCACCGGTCACCCTTATTCGATCACACCCATACCATCCTCCACGCCCATACCCAAACCCATAACCACGCCCACTCATTCACCCACACCCGCTTCCACGCCCATATCTCCTCCTACGCCCATACCCACACCCATAACCACGCCCACCCATACACCCACACCCGCTTCCACGCCCCTATCTCCTCCTACGCCCACGCCCTTCACGATATCCGAAGTTTACAACGTCTCTTTGATCTTCACTCGGAAATACCTCGCCCACACGTCACTCCGACCGGCGAACATGACTCTCAAACAACTTCAAGAACATTTAAGAACATTCTTCAAGCGCCTCGATGTCATGTCGCTCGCCACCGCCCTCGTCGGGAAGAATGTGGGCGTGGTCACGACTGTAGAACACGCCCATGCTCTGTACAATCTTCTCGACTTGTTCAGCGCCCTCGCCCTGGTCAGGCGGGCGTACTTAGAGGAGGTAAATACAGTGATGATGATTTTATGATTATAATGGAAATATTGAAAATAAGGATGATGAGGATTATGATTATAATGGTAATAATGATAACGATGATAATGATGATAATGATAATGGTAATAATAATAATAATAATAATAATAATAATAATAATAATAATAATAATGATAACAGTAACATTATTGATTAGTACAGAAATTATGATGATGATGATAATCACTATGATAATTATAATGATGATAATAATCATTATGATAATGATTATTATGATAATTATAATGATGATAATAATCATTATGGTAATTGTAATGATGATATTAACAGAAGAAATAATAATGATAATGATGATAATTATAATAATGATAATGATGGTAATCATAATAATGATAATGATGGTAATTATAATAATGATAATGATCATAGTACTACTTCTACTACTTACAATAATGGTGATGGTAATGATAGTAGTAACAAAAGTAATAATGATTATAATAGTGATAACAATAACAATAATAATTGACACAAACACAAACACAGAAACGTGTACACAAAGATGAAAGGAAAACAGCCACAGTAAGAAAAGAAATTGAATCGTAACGCTTCGAAAAACCAAAATGGATCCATTTTGAAAATAATAATAACAGTGAAAATGATAATGATATTGATAATTATAAAAATAATGATATAATAATAGTACCAATGATTATAATGGGGTTAATAACGATAACAACAACAATAACAACAATAATGTTAATAATAACAATACAAATATGATAATCGTACTAATGATAAATAACAATGATAAGGATGGTGAGGATGATTATGATGATGTTGATGTTAATGATGATGATAATGATATTGATGACAATAGTATTAAGAATAATAATGATTGTAATAGTTATAAGAATAGTGGTAATATTAATAATAATTATTATAAAGAATAATATTATAATTATTATCATTATTATCATTGTTATTATTGTTATTATTACCATATGTATTATTATCATATCATTATTATTATGATGATACTACAGCTAATACTAATGATAGTAGTACTAATGATAATAATAAAGGTAAGAATGATAATGATGATATTGGTAATGGTAATGGTAATAATCACGTTAATAATGATAATGATACTGATGAGGATGGTAATGATAATGATAATAATCATGATAAGGATAATGATAATGATAATTATTATTATTATGACCATAATAATGATAATAATGATGATGATAATGGTAATAATAGTAATCAGAATAATAATGATAATAAAAATAATAATGATAATAAAAATAATAACAATAATTATATGCATGATAATAACAATAATGATTATAAAGATAAAATTAATAATGATGATAATGATAATGGTGGTAATGATGTTAATAATGATGAATATAAAATAATAATAATAATAATACTAATGATGATAAAACAAGAAATAATGATAATAATGATAATGATAATTATAATATTAGCAATAATAATAATAATAATAATAATAATAATAATAATAATAATAATAATAATAATAATAATAATGATAATAATAATATTCATGAAATGTTAATATCGATCGTTAAAACTGTGTTAACAATAACGATAATGATAATAAGATAACGGTGAAGATAATAATGATAGTAATAATAATCAAAATAATAATAATTATTATAATAATGACAATAACAATACCAATAATGATAATGATAATAATAATGATAATGATGGATGGTAAAAAGACATCGATTTTTTATTCTAACCCAAAAAAGAAAATTAAAAAATGAAACTTCGGTCATAATAGATAAGATAAGAAGATTAAAAAGTTGATTATCATAATTTCAAAGGCACTTCCTTGTAAACATTTCATTAGCAACAGCCATGCAAAGTCATGATGGAAAAAATATATTGCATAATCTTAGGAAAGAATGTGTCTTTAACCTTGCATTGCCTTTGCAAGATTAAAAGCGTGTTCATCCGGGTGAAAAGAATGTTCAAAATATGATCCACGCAATTTTCAAAATGATAATGTCAAAATCTTCATTTCTTCAAAAGCATCGTCTTTGATCGGTAGGTAAAAAGAAAAGAAAATATATGGACATTGATATACACGGATCACCATAAATACACACGCACACATAAACACACACACACACAAACATACACAACTATACTCAAGCACACACACATACAAATACACAAATACACACACATATACACTCTCTCACATATACATACATACACACACACACACAAGCACACACACACACACAAATACACACACGCACATGCACTCACACACACATAAATACACACACGCACATACACTCACACACAAACACAAATACACACACAAACACACACACACACACACACACACACACACACAATAAACACTGGATTATAAAGGATGATATGATTGGCACCGGAAAAGGATGCAATAAATAAAACCGAGAGATGATATGAAGAGAGAAAGAGAGAGCACAAGCGTAAAACAAAGAAATAATAAAGATTATACGCCAATTATGATAATGATATTGATGATAATATTGCCAATCACTATCTTAATGATATTCGTAATTATTTATTTCATAATCATCTGAATTACAACCATAATGACTCTTTCTTCTCCTCTTCTTTCTCCTCCTCCTCCTTATTCTCCCCCCCTCCTCCCACCCCCCGCCACTTATCACATTTCCTACACTTTCTCTTTCGTCTCTTCCTCACCCTTCTTTCATTCTCTTGCTCCTCCTCTCCCTTCTATTTCTTCCTCCTCCTTCTTCATACTTATTCCTCATCATTTCTTGTTCCTCCTCCTCCTCCTCTCTTCCTCCCTGCCCTCTCCTTCCTCCTCCTTCTTCTCCCTCTTCCTTCTCTCTCTGTGTCCTCTCCTTCTCTTCTTCATACTTATCCCTCATCATTTCTTGTTCCTCCTCCTCCTCCTCTCTTCCTCCCTGCCCTCTCCTCCCTCCTCCTTCTCCTCCCTCCTCCTTCTCTCTACCTCTGTGCCCCATCCTTTTTCTTCTTCTTCTCACCTCTCTTCTCATCCTCACCTCTTTCCTCTTCTCCTCTTCTTCCTCCTCCTCATCCTACTCCTTTCTACCTGTTCCCACCATTTGCGGTTCCTCCTCCTCCTACTCTTGCCCCCATCCTCCCCCTCCACCTTTCACTGTTCCCCTCCTCCCCCTCTCCACTTTCCTCCATCCTCCTCCACCCCCACCTCCGCCCCCACCTCCCCCTCCTTTTCCTCCTCCTCCTCCTCCTCTTCCTCCACCCCCTCCTCCTCCTCCTCCTCCTCCTCTTCCTCCACCCCCACCTCCACCCACTCTTCCTCTTCATCCTCCTCCACCCCCTCTTCCTCCTCTTCCTCCTCTTCCTCTCCCTCTTCATCCTCCTCCTCCACCCCCACCTCCACCCCCTCTTCCCCCTCTTCCCCCTCTTCCTCCTCTTCCTTTTCCTCCTCCTCCTCCACCCCAACCTCCACCCCCTCTTCCTCCTCCAACCCCACCTCAACCCCCACCCCCACTCCCTCTTCCTCCTCCACCCCCTCCTCCTCCTCCTCCACCCCCACCTCCACCCTCCTTCTTCCTCCTCCCCTTCCTCCCCCTTCACAGGTGATGTCACGCTTCCTGGACGAGGCGCAACGTCACCCCAGTATTCCCGGACGTCAAATGAACCCACTGGCTTTCCTCATCCAGGGATTTCGACGTCACAGGTTCAAGCTCGAGAGGGAGTTGGAAGCGTTTTATAGGTAACGAGGGGGTGAGAAGGAGGGGTTGGGTGAGAGAGAGGGGGGAGGACGAGAGAGAGTGGCGAGGGGGGGAGAAGGGGAAAGGAGGAGGTGGAGGGAGGGTGGGTGGTGGGATGGGAGAGAGGGTGAGGGAGGGAGGGAAAGAGAAAGAGAAAGAGAGGAAGTCTACGTACCTCTCTCTTTCATCATCTCTTTCTCTCGCTCTTTCTCTCTCTCTCTCTCTCTCTCTCTCTCTCTCTCTCTCTCTCTCTCTCTCTCTTTCACCCCCCCCCCTCTCTCTCTCTCTCTCTCTCTCTCTCTCTCTCTCTCTCTCTCTCTCTCTCTCTCTCCTCTCTTCTCTCCCTTTCTCTCATGTTCATAAATACAATATATATATATATAAATAAACAAAAAAATATAAAAAATCCACCTCCCATATATCCCACCGCAGGCATATTCCAGAAACCTTTTCAATCAAATCGTTTAGTACTGTACATTGCCCGACCGCACCCCACCCAGTTACAGTTTACCCCCGGTACAATTCACCCTGACAGTTGACAGGGAGATGCTGGTACCAACCCCTGCCAACATGTACTTCATTGCCAACTTCCAACCCAAAGGACAGCCATCTCTGGAAGCTGTCATGAAAAATCTGGATGTTGATTCGCCGTTTATGGTGAGTGTGAGGCAGCCGGAGTAACATGAGCAGTACCAGAGTACGTGCAAGTAGACATACGCATACATACAAACACACACATAAACAAACACTCGTACATGTGTGTGTATGTATATATATATATATATATATATATATATATTTGTGTGTGTGTGTGTGTGTGTGTGTGTATGTATGTAATATACACATATACATGTGTCCACACACACACACACACACACACACACACACACACACACAGACACACACACACACACACATTTATATATATATTAGACGGGCACTATCAGTCGATGTCGACTTTGGCATTACTGTGGGGAGCAAGCTGTTGCCCATGCAGCAGGCTCCCTCTCTCCACGCAGCTGATGGATCCAAAGAAACGGCACAGTCCGATACGGCTTGGCACGCAGGAATTGCCAGAACGAGTGGCAGGCGACAATGAACAGCCTTAAGAACTCAGGCTCCAGATTTTCCCTCAGAGTTGACTCCCGAAGCCTTTTCATCTTACAGATACCACAAGGCAGTGTATTGTTTTGTATCGGACGAACTCCCATGTCCATACACGGACTGAACTACAAGGCAGCAGCTGACCCAGTGAAGAATCGGGCACCAAGCCGATATTAGTGGGTTTCTGGTGAAGGCCATTCAGGACTAGAACCCCACTACCGTATCTGGCAGCTCCTGTGACGCCGTTGGTGCCAAACTGTATCAGTCTATGCCGTTCCTTTGGATCCATCAGCTAAACAACAGCTTGCTCCTCACATTCTTTTGCCCAGGCAGGACATAGATAAATGGATAAATATACATACATATATATGTATATGAATGTATATATATATATATGTGTGTGTGTGTATATATCTATGTGTGTGTGTGTGTGTATGTGTGTGAGTGTGTGTGTATGTGTGTGCGTGTGTGTGTGTGTATGTGTGTATGTATGTATGTATGTATGTATGTATGTGTGTGTTTGTGTGTGTGTGTGTGTGTGTGTGTGTGTTTATGTGTGTGTGTGTGTGTGTATGTATGTATGTATACTCACTTACAATTAAAGCTCACATCTAAAAGACGCATCGGGTCATATACTAAAAGCTCAGCGAGCTAGAAAAAAAAAGAAAAGAAAAGAACACGTTATTATTTACAGGAAACGTTGTTGAACTTCACTTTTTCTTCTTAACTTTTTTCTGGGCTTATTTACTCAGGTTTATTTCTATTTGCCTAATATTTCAAGCGTCGGTGCTTCCACGTGTTTGTTATTATAAATATTAGTTTTATGTTGAGACTAATATGATGATACCGGTGAAGAAAATGATGGTAATAAAATGTAAAGGTAATGATAATACGAGAATAAATGTTTGATTATGAATAATGATTGAATTGATTAGACCAGAATTAAGAATACTTCACCTCTCGTCCCATAGGAAATGAACAACAGCTGGTACATTCTCCGCCCAGCTGACCAGCCTGCACTCCAGCTGGCGGTTAGACAAGAAAACCATCTTTGGGTGCTCTGCCTTACTAATTCGACAAGGGAGCCAGCTGGTGTTGTCGAGGAGGAGGCAACGAGAGAGCGAATTATCGAACCATCTGCACGGTTATTGGGTGATTCACCTGTTCACCTGTCTGTTAAACCCCCTGGCCCAGGAGAGCACGAACCACCTGGCCGATGGTTGGATAATTCGCCTGTTCACCCATCTGCAAAAGCACCTGGGACATCCCCTAGATCACCTGGATATTACCGAAATGATGAGGCCGTTAGACGCGAGCCATCTGTCGGCGAGATAAAGCGACCATCTGTCATCGTTAAATCTTCAAGATCCTCCAGTTTCTCGTAAGTCTTTTACCTTCTTCGCCGTCTTCAGTCATTTGCTCTTGTTATTTATTTATTTTTTTCTTTTTCAGTCATCCCCTATTTCTTTTTCTTTTTTTTTTCACTTTTTGTTATTACTTTTTTATCCTGCTTTCTTCGTCACTGTCTTGGTTTTCCCTTTCTGTTGATAGCATTTGCTTTCTTCTTCATGTTTTTTTTTTTTTTTCTATTTCCTCTCTCTCCCACTGTTATTTATCTTTTTTTCTCTTTATGTGCTTCTCTCTGTTTGTCTTTATTTCTGTCTTTCCTTAATTCTTCTTCTTCTCTCTCTCTCTCTCTCTCTCTCTCTCTCTCTCTCTCTCTCTCTCTCTCTCTCTCTCTCTCTCTCTCTCTCTCTCTCTCTCTCTCTCTCTCTCTCTCTCTCTCTCTCTCTCTCTCTCTCTCTCTCTCTCTCTCTCTCTCTCTCTCTCTCTCTCTCTCTCTCTCTCTCTCTCTCTCTCTCTGTCATACACTCACTCGCTATTTATTTATTCATAGAATAATACATTGGTCTGGGAAGCATAAAACTGAATTGATCTATTTCAGTATCATGCATTATAATAGGTTAGTACATGTATGCAATATTACTTTGTTTATATCACAGTTATACATTTTGAACGGTGAAATTATTTGGAAAATTATCATCAATACACATCTCATTCCACATTCATCTATATATACAAAGAGGTTTATGCACGTTGTAGCTCTAAAGTAGCTTTGCAGGTAATAGGTATATATTCCGTGAAACTAAGAGTAGGACTATCAGCTGTTGGTCTTAAACATGGTATACAGACCTATCACATCCATCACAGACTTAGGACAGGGTTATATGATTTTGTTGATATCATGTATTATCATTAGTATTATTTGATGTGATCGGAGGGTCAATATCCCGGTGAAACGAAACGTAGAGCTCTATCCTACACGTTGCCTACTAAAGATATATGGTTGCGTGACACCCCACTCCAAGCGAGATATCTGTATTCTGTCTTGGAGTGAATGCGTAATCTGCTGCGGTTTCTTCGGGTTATAAAGCTTGCGTCGAAATGCTGCAGTCTTTTGGGGAACTTGTCTTCCTAAGTTTGCTATATTTGCTCGAAGACTTGGGGTTTTATGTCATATTTCCTTGGCATGGTAATGGGCTGATTCCTCTGCAAGACAAAATCTGTATGCCAGGTTGAATGACGGGATGTAAGCGAGAAGCTGCTTCGTCTCATTTCACAAGAGGACAGCTGGTATGGATGGTGAGATCATGAGCATATATTATTGCTTAAGTAAAGTTTCATTAAGTCACCAAATTAGATAATGCACATGAGTGGACCTAGAAAACTACCCTGGGCGATTCCCGTCTTTATAAGGTATTTCTCAGTCATTTTTTATATGACTAAGATAAAGGAAGATTTTAATGTTAGCTTTTTAGGAGAGCAAATAGTTATCCACTAAAGCCAAAGTTCCTTGGTTCATCTAGTATCCTATGGTGCCAAAAGCGCTGGCGAGAGCTAAGGCATCAACGGCATGTCAGTTTTGCGTCACGAGAAGGGAGAGATCTAAAAATAACCCTGAAATTATGCCAAAGACTTTCGAAAAGCAGCCTACATTTCTTTCGATATTACTTCCATGATTTTACGATAATAATAAAATAAAATAAGTGTAAGGAAACGGAAATGACATTTTTAAATTATATTATTTTTTTAGATTTGTCTGATTTCCCTCTTTTGTGTTTATCTGTATCAGTTTCCTCTTATACAGACTGAGAACATTTGCTCAAGAGGCACTGGAAAAAGGAGGGGGAAGGCGGATATATATATATATAAAAAAAAAAGCCTCCCAGGTCATTCCGTTGGGTTGTTAGTGTGAAAAGTTGTAATTTTGCAAGAGTACTGTTGAATTACCAAGAACTTCGTATGACTTGGTGTTCATGACATAATCATGTATGAATTTTTACTAAGATTAGAAAGGAGATTTGAAATTTGGAAATAAAAAACTGTGGGCTGCCTAACGCGGACTTTCTGTCTATTTCTCTC